>NC_084548.2:69272500-69297500 GCF_033978685.3 Nerophis lumbriciformis
TTCAAAGTCCTCATGTGTCCAGGGACATATTTCCTGAATTCATAAACATAATATAATTTTTTTTTTAAATGATGCTAAAAAAAATTGATGTAATCATGCTAGTATCGACTAGATATGCTCCTGTACTTGGTATCATTACAGTGGATGTCAGGTGTAGATCCACCCATGGCATTTGTTTACATTGTGACGCCAGTGAGCTATTGTATCCTCCTACGGCGTGTCGTGAAGCATGTTTAGCTATTCCTCGTACTCCAGTGATAATGCTACTTCTAAGAAACGTACTTTATTTGTCGCCATGGAGGCGAGGATTAGCGATATAGAAGTAGTTAATACACTGCAGATTGCGGCTGGATGTTAGCTCCTTGCTACCTCTTTATGTCTTAAAGCACCCCTTTCAGTGTTATAACTTCACCTTTATCTTTACTTTTTTGATCAAAATGCATCCGTTCTCCCTTTTCTGTCTACACACGGTGTCTGCTTGTAAGTACTCTGTGTGTATGCGCTGCCGAACATGCTCCTCTGCTCGTAAAACCAGCACTGTCTTGACTTGACGACGACGGTATATAAAAAAAAAAAGGGGGCAGGGGGTTGTTGAAACCGGTACTTTTTAGAGGCGGTATAGTACTGAATGTGATTCATTAGTATCGCGGTACTATGCTAGTACTGGTATACCGTACAATCCTAATACTCATATAGAACCCTTGAATTCTGGCCAATACCGATTTTGATTTGATACAACATCAGGAATCATGAATGCTTTTATTATTTTACAGTGTGGGATGTTAAAAAAAAGGTTTTATCAAGTAAAACTGGATACATTTTTGCCTCATCCCTGTGAGAACCCTGCATGTGGCCGAAGCATTAAGGAGTGGGGTCGGTTAACTACTCCGGGACTATCTGCAGTGTGCTCAAACAACCACCATGTGGCATCTCTGAGCAATTAATACTGTATCGCATACTTGCCAACCCTCCCGGATTTTCCGGGAGACTCCCGAAATTCACCGCCTCTCCCGAAAACCTCCCGGGACAAATTTTCTCCCGAAAATCTCCCGAAATTCAGGCCAAGCTGGAGGCCACGCCCCCTCCAGCTCCATGCGGACCTTACCTGTTTTCACGTCCGCTTTCCCACAATATAAACAGCGTGCCTGCCCAATCACGTTTTAACTGTAGAATGATGGAGGGCGAGTTCTTGGTTTCTTATGTGGGTTTATTTTTAGGCAGTTTCATTAACGTCCTCCCAGCGCGGTAACAACACACAACAACAGCAGTCACGTTTTCGTCTACCGTAAAGCAGTTCGTCTGCCGTAAACAGCAATGTTGTGACACTCTTAAACAGGGCAATACTGCCATCTATGTCACGGCCCAGACGCACACCAGTGCACAATCATCTTGGAGCCGCGCTGAGCGCACCTCCAAGCGCGCTTGCGCGCGCGTCACTTAAGCTGCTGCAGGCAGTTGCGTTCCATCTTCAATCAACACACCCGGCACTTCAGATACTCACTGTCAGTAACTACAGTTGGTCGCTACATCTGTAAGTGCAAGTTAAAACTCTCCTATGCAAGGCGAAAACCGTTTATCAACAACACCCAGAAACGCCGTCAGCTTCGCTGGGCCTGAGCTCATCTAAGATGGACTGATACAAAGTGGAAAAGTGTTCTGTGGTCTGTTGAGTCCACATTTCAAATTGTTTTTGGAAACTGTGGACGTCGTGTCCTACGGACCAAAGAGGAAAATAACCATCCGGATTGTTATAGGCGCAAAGTGTAAAAGCCAGCATCTGTGATGGTATGGGGGTGTATTAGTGCCCAAGACATGGGTAACTTACACATCTGTGAAGGCACCATTAATGCTGAAAGGGTTCAGAGAATCTGGAGAAATCACTGCACGTAAGCAGCTAAGCCTGTGACCTTCGATCACTCAGGCTGTACTGCATCAACAAGCGACATTAGTGTGTAAAGGATATCACCACATGGGCTCAGGAACACTTCAGAAACCCACTGTCAGTAACTACAGTTGGTCGCTACATCTGTAAGTGCAAGTTAAAACTCTCCTATGCAAGGCGAAAACCGTTTATCAACAACACCCAGAAACGCCGTCGGCTTCGCTGGGCCTGAGCTCATCTAAGATGGACTGATACAAAGTGGAAAAGTGTTCTGTGGTCTGACGAGTCCACATTTCAAATTGTTTTTGGAAACTGTGGACGTCGTGACCAAAGAGAAAAAGAACCATCCGGATTGTTATAGGCGCAAAGTTGAAAAGCCATTATCTGTGATGGTATGGGGGTGTATTAGTGCCCAAGACATGGGTAACTTACACATCTGTGAAGGCGCCATTAATGCTGAAAGGTACATACAGGTTTTGGAGCAACATATGTTGCCATCCAAGCAACGTTACCATGGACGCCCCTGCTTATTTCAGCAAGACAATGCCAAGCCACGTGTTACATCAACGTGGCTTCATAGTAAAAGAGTGCGGGTACTAGACTGGCCTGCCTGTAGTCCAGACCTGTCTCCCACTGAAAATGTGTGGCGCATTATGAAGAGACTGTTGAACAACTTAAGCTGTACATCAAGCAAGAATGGGAAATAATTCCACCTGAGAAGCTTAAAAAATGTGTCTCCTCAGTTCCCAAACGTTTACTGAGTGTTGTTAAAAGGAAAGGCCATGTAACACAGTGGTGAACATGCCCTTTTCCAACTATTTTGGCACGTGTTG
Organism: Nerophis lumbriciformis; assembly: GCF_033978685.3. Lineage (NCBI taxonomy): Eukaryota > Metazoa > Chordata > Actinopteri > Syngnathiformes > Syngnathidae > Nerophis > Nerophis lumbriciformis. The sequence goes on from NC_084548.2 coordinate 69,275,216, forward strand.
CAGCCACGAAATTCTAAGTTAATTATTATTTTTTATGAGTTTGAACCTCAAATATGTTGTCTTTGTAGTGCATTCAATTGAATATGGGTTGAAAAGGATTTGCAAATCATTGTATTCCGTTTATATTTACATCTAACACAATTTCCCAACTCATATGGAAACGGGGTTTGTACATTTAAACCAGAGTGGGTGGCACTAGGAGCAGGTGGGTAAAGTGACTAGGATGGCGGAAGTGGGGATTCGAATCTGGAACCCTCAAGTTGCTGGGTTAGAGCTATACCGCCCCAAAGTAACACAAGCGTGCTATAAAATCCACAAGTGGATTTTATAGCACGCCAGAAAGGCTGAAGCCGCTTTGGTCCCCCCCCCCCAGCTCATGATGAATTTGTCGGGTGTAATTAGCGTCACCGTAATGACCGGCGAGGAGACGCGGTGCCTCCGAGGCGGCATTGGCTGACATCTTACGTAACAAAGCGCTTCTTATTCATTTCATCTGGCCATTATCCCGCAATGATCTGATTTCATTTGAGATCCTGCCTTACCGACAAAGCTCGTTATCACGCGACGAGGACACATCGCGGTCGCCCTCTTACCGCCTAGTAGTTGATGGTTGCAAACCTGGTGGTGTGTGATTGTGGACTAACCGGGTGGAGGAGGCGGGCTCCGTGGTCTGCCTCTGCATGCGCTGCGTGCGGCGCAGGAAGTGCTCCCTCATGGAGAGCTGAACATCGGTGGGGATGTCAGGAGATGTATGACTTATCTTCACGGCCGCCTCTAGGAAACCCATAGGGCCCACGGGGTCTTTCACTTTCTCTGTCGCCATGGTAACCGCCGGCTGCCACTGCTGTCGATGCTGCTGGTAGTGGTGGGGGTGGTGGGGGCCCGGCAGCGGCGGCGGCGGCGAGGCCGGCTGCAGCGGGTGGTGCTCCGGGCTCCGGGTCGGACCGGGGAAGTCGGCTTTGCTCCGGCCGGGAGGCCCGCACAGCTTCCAGGAGCCAAAGGCCAGGAGGCCCAGCAGAACCAGGCCGCAGAGCACAAACACGCCGAGCAGGAGGCCAAAAGTAGCGTCTGGTGGCGCGCCGCGGGGTCCGGGAACACAATATGGAGGAGCAGATGGCGAAGGGCGAGGGCGGGAGGACACAGAGAGACACTTTGTTAGGTCAATGCTCAGCTCATTCTCACGCTTGCACACAGCGACATGAAAACACAAATGCATCATCAATCACAGTCAAATGATATCATGATGATTTATTGATGTCCCGACATTCCCAGCAAGGGTCCGGCTGAAAAACTACATTTAGCGTTATGTAAAAACAGCGAATTTCTTGTACAAATGAATTTCATTTCATTTTGTCGGTCTTCAGATGACTTTAAAGTGCAATGTTCCCTCTAATATTTCATGTGTGATCAAACGCAAAAACTCCCTGAGCATTCAGTGGAGCCCATGTGAGCAACATCAGACGTGCACACTGTGGCTACACCACCTGTCCCAAACCTGACTAAATAACAAGTTCAATCTCCATCCATCCATCCATCCATTTTCTACCACTTGTCCCTTTCGGGGTCGCGGTGGTGCTGGAGCCTATCTCAGCTGCATTCGGGCGGAAGGCGGGGTACACCCTGGACAAGTCCCCACCTCATCGCAGGGCCAACACAGATAGACAGACAACATTCTCTTATTATTATAATCAAATGACAGCAGTCATTTCCATGAGATGATTTTCTAATATAAGTGTTTAGACCCACTTACAATGACAATAACAAATTAAAGCTGCAAGCAGCATTGGTCGGGCCCGCATATTTGGCAGGTGCTAGTCCTAAGTGTCCCAATACTATTGTCCAGTTTTAGTCCTAGGTTTCCCAATATTTTTGTCAAGTTGTAGTCCTAAGTGTCCCAATACTTTTGGCCAGTGTAGGTGTCCCAATACTTTTGTCCAGTGGTAGTCTTAAGTGTCCCAATACTTTTGTCCAGTTGTAGTCCTAAGTGTCCCAATACTTTTGTCAAGTTGTAGTCCTAAGTGTCCCAATACTTTTGGCCAGTGTAAGTGTCCCAATACTTTTGTCCAGTGGTAGTCCTAAGTGTCCCAATACTTTTGTCCAGTTGTAGTCCTAAGTGTCCCAATACTTTTGTCCAGTGTAAGCGTCCCAATACTTTTGGCCAGTGTAAGTGTCCCAATACTTTTGTCAAGTGGTAGTCCTAAGTGTCCCAATACTTTTGTCTACGTTTAGTCCGAACTGTCCCAATACTTTTGTCTAGTTCTAGTCCTAAGTGTCCCAATACTTTTGTGAAGTTGTAGTCCTAAGTGTCCCAATACTTTTGTCCAGTGTAGGTGTCCCAATACTTTTGTCCAGTGGTAGTCCTAAGTGTCCCAATACTTTTGGCCAGTTTTAGTCTTAAGTGTCCCAATACTTTTGTCCAGTTGTAGGCCGAAGTGTCCCAATACTTTTGTCAAGTTGTAGTCCTAAGTGTCCCAATACTTTTGTCCAGTGTAGGTGTCCCAATACTTTTGTATAGTGGTTATCCTAAGTGTCCCAATACTTTTGTCCAGTTTTCGTCATAAGTGTCCCAATACTTTTGTCCAGTGGTAGTCCCAAGTGTCCCAATACTTTTGTCCAGTTTTCGTGCTATGTGTCCCAATACTTTTGTCCAGTGGTAGTCATAAGTGTCCCAATACTTTTGTCTACTTTTAGTCCGAATTGTCCCAATACTTTTGTCTAGTGTACCTACTTTGTCTGCATTGTGTGGGCACGCTGGTGCTGCCTGCTTTTAAGCAGCCATCTTGAAAAAACAGCAGCATCAGCGCAGAGGTTCTTTGAAGGGTCATATAATCAAAACCGGAGCAGGTATCAAAACTCTTTCGCCTACTTTTAATCAGAAGGGTTCAATCTCTCTCCTGTGTTAGTTTGAAGCCGAAACAACAAACGCGCTCAGAGGAGATAATGTTTGAAGAAAGGTGACCGGTTTTTACAAAAATTTTGTTTTGAAGGGGGAATAGCAAACTTCCTGTTGATTTTTGCTGGGGGTTGTCAATTTATGAAATGTAGGTCTAAGTTAGACCTACATAGAGGTTTTTGTTTCATGTCTCTCCGACCTTCCCAGTAGGAGTTACAGGCAGTTTTGTCATTTTTTTCTTCCGAGGAGCAGTTTTTTCTCCGTTTTATTCAAAAATTGCGGTAGAGCGCAATTTTGAGATTTGGGGTTAGGTTTTTTTATTAGATCACAATTTTTGCCAGTCCTGATGTGTGCGTTCAGTTTGGTGAGTTTTGAAGCATGTTAAGGGGGTCAAATTACAGCTCAAAGAGGCAAAAGTTACTGTTTTTAGTACTTTTTTGTCTTGAAGGGGGAATTGCCAACTTCCTGTTGATTTTTGCCCGAGAATATACCATTATGAAATCTAGGTCTAAGTCAGACCTACATAAAGGATTTTGTTTCATGTCTCTCCGACCTTCCTAGTGGTAGTTACAGGCAGTCTAGTTTTTTTTTTCCTAGGGGGCGCTAGAGCGCAATTTTGAGTTTTGTGGTTTGGTTTTTTTATTAAAAGGCAATTTTCGCAGGTCCTGATGTGTGGGTCAAATATGGTGAGTTTTGAAGCATGTTAAGTGGGTCAAATTACAGCTCAAAGAGGCGGTCGGTATAATAATAATAAAGAAGAATAATAAAACCTTACAAATTCAATTGCATAAGGACTCCCTTTGGGAGTCCTTATACAATGGGCCATGCGGGCCCTAATTAAAGCTGCAAGCAGCGATGGACGTGACCGACTCTGACGGCACATAAAATCCAAACCGGAGCAATAATTAAAACTCTTTGGTCAACTTTTAATCAGAAGGATTCAATCTCTCTCCTGTGCTAGTTTGAAGCCGACACGACAAACGCGCTCAGAGGAGATAATGTTTGAAAAAAGGTGACCGATTTTTACAAAACTTTTGTTTTGAAGGGTGATTTGCAAATTTCCTGTTGATTTTTGCGGGGGGTTGTCAATGTGTGAAATGTAGGTCTAAGTGAGACCTACACAGAGGTTTTTGTTTCATGTCTCTAAGACATTCCTACCGGAAGTTACAGGCAGTTGTGTCTGAGTTTTCTTCCTAGGAGCAGTTGTGTCTGTGTTTTCTTCCTAGGGGGCGCAATTCTGAGTTTTGGGGTTGGTTTTTTTTATTAGATCACAATTTTTGCCAGTCCTGATGTGTGTGTCCAGTTTGGTGAGTTTTGAAGCATGCTAAGGGGGTCAAATTACAGCTCAAAGAGGCAGCAGTGACTGTTTTTACAAAACCTTTGTTTTGAAGGGGGAATTGCCAACGTCCTGTTGATTTTTGCTGAAGGATGTCAATGTATGAAATCTAGGTCTAAGTCAGACCTACATAGAGGTTTTTGTTTCCTACCGGAAGTTACAATCAGTTTTGTCTGTGTTTTTTCCTAGGGGGCGCTAGAGCGCAATTTTGAGTTTTGGGGTTTGGTTTTTATTAGATTGCAATTTTCGCCAGTCCTGATGTGTGTGCCAAATATGGTGAGTTTTGAAGCATGTTAAGGGGGTCAAATTACAGCTAATAATAAAACCTTACAATTACAATAGGGTCCTCTGTCCCAAAGGGACATTGCGGTCCCTAAAAATAGTGTTTTTCATGAACTGTGTACTTGCATTGTTTGTCTGGGTGGAGGTCCTGCTTTGGAAATAATTTGTACCCCTTTCAGACATTGCATTTAGTTCCCATTAAAACATTCACATGTTGCACAATGAGATGTAAGCAGGGGATCATGTGTACATTCCTGCAACTTCCTATTTTTATTAGTATTTATTTAATATACTAACAGCATTTCATGATTAATATTTATAAATTAAGATTCCTAATAAATGACACTAGAATAAGCACACATTTGATTGGTAAATCATAGTGTAACGACCTGGTATTACACTTAATGTGTGGTGTTGGAGTTGTCCGACTTTTTGTGTGGCTGTAAACGCATCACTGGCTAAGTGCCATATGTGCATGTGTTGGCGCAAGTGAGAAAGAGCGAGCGGCTGCTGTTGATATAACAAAGTTGCTTTTGGTCTGGTTTGTACTGCAGAAAATGACCAGTTTTGCTAGATATCATTTTTTTTACTAATGTTTTGGTGATGTGTTTATGGCCGACAATAAAGAGTTTTGCTCAGTAAAGTGATGGATGGAATTCATGTCTTCAAAGCATCTCGACAGACGTGTCCGTGAGTCGAAAATTGTTATGCGCTTATTTTTTTATTTGATTTTGTGCGTGGCATAGATTTGCCATGCGCAGAGGTATGGCATCACATTAGTGGCAAAAATCCGAGCGCATAAAAACTGTTATCGCGCGCTGATTCTCCACTTCGTGCGCGCGCGCGACACCCTTTTGCGCGCACGTGGTGCCTTTTTGCGCGCGCGCAGTGCCTTTCTGTGCGAGCGCGGGGCCTTTTTGCGCGCGCGCGGTGCCTTTCTGCGCGCGCGCGACGCCTTTCTGCGCGCTCTCTGTGTACTCCTGGCATCTCTCCTCGCGCTGTCATGTTTCTTTTTGGCACTTTGGGGGCGGGTATGCTTAGACGGCCCCTCCTTTCTGATTGGTCAGGCGAAAAACGCTGAAAAATGCTCAGAGCCAATCAGAAGTATAGCAGGGCGGGTCATCATCAATATGTATCAAGATTTACGGAGGAAGAAGTGGATAAAAAAATGTCGCGCGCTGATGAAGGTTATTTCATACCACATAAACACAATACAGGGTAATACAAAATGTAACCCAAATAAATAATAAGACAACAAACACCATAATCACATCTTTCAGCCAGAATTGGTCCACCAGCAATAACATCCAACCATAACATTATTTTATATTTTCACTTCTTCTTGAACATTTGTTTTCTAATTTATGGAATTTGTTTTGATTCAGGAATAAAATTAATGAAATAATCTTTGAATTTTGTTTTTAAAATGTTAAAAATAGCTTTTAATAATGTATTCTGAAACAGTTAAAAATAATCAGAGAACTGACTAACACTGACCCTACACAACTATGTTGCACAATTAAGTCTTTTTTTTTTAAAGCGAAAGAGGTAATTTCAACAGGTACAGCATCCTATGTCATATCTACATGTAATAAGATTTGCAACAATGCAAACCGTTTGTAAATTGGTCGAAAATCGAGCAAGTTATGGTAATTTAATTAGTACATGTACCGTTGACATCAATGTAATGATTGAGGCTAGATGTCCGAGGTAAGATGGCTACAACGTTGCTACGCTGGAGAATCATTGGTCATATGTAAAATGCTCACAGCCAATCAGAAAGGAGGGGCCGTCTAAGCATACCCGCCCCCAAAGTGCCAAAAAGAAACATGACAGCGCGAGGAGAGATGCCAGGAGTACACAGAGAGCGCGCAGAAAGGCACCGCGCGCGCACAGGAAGGCACCGCGCGCGCGCGCAAAAAGGCACCACGCGCGCGCAAAAGGGTGTCGCGCGCGCGCACGAAGTGGAGAATCAGCGTGCGATAACAGTTTTTATGCGCTCGGATTTTTGGCACTAATGTGACGCCATACAGAGGACGCTTGAGCAGTGCGCAATTGCACAGGCGTGCACCTTAAAGGGAACGTTGAGGGTGTAACGGTACACAACAATTTCGGTTCGGTTCGTACCTCGGTTTAGAGGTCACGGTTCGGTTCATTTTCGGTACAGTAAGAAAACAACAAAATATAAATTTTTTTTGGTTATTTATTTACCAAATTTGTAAACACACAGGGTCCATTGCCAGGGTTAATGTGGTCAACATATATAAAATAAAAACTAAATAAAATAAGGCTCAACATGGTTTCTTAACAAAACCTTTCTACATATAAAGTGCTTTTTTTGATTGATTGATTGATTGAGACTTTTATTAGTAGATTGCACAGTACAACGATGGTTAAAATCAGGCACTTTGAAGCTTTTTTTAGGGATATTGCGTGATGGGTAAAATTTGGAAAAAAACTTCACTGGGAACTGATTTTTAATGGTTTTAACAATTCTGAAATTGTGATAATGTTCCCCTTTAAATGCTAATCCAAGAGGACGGGCCGGGATGAGAGAGGAGGCGACAGAAAGGCTAACCGATACCAAGAGATTGTCTTTGAAGGCGCGCACACAAAGACCTGGACAGGATGCACGGGGCCCGGGGGAGAACGGGCAAAACATGCAGTTTCTTGATGCCATATAATCATATTTCCGCATCTGATACCTGGAACATTCCCCGCCGGCCCCGGCCTGAATTCAATTCCCCGCATTTCGCGGGAGTGTTTTCTTTTCCACGCACCGCCTCGACTTTAATTTATGTGCCACAGCTGAGTGCTGCTCTTTCAGCGTAATAGTGCACTGATAGCAGGAAGACGCTTCAGGGCACATTGAATTAGCTTCTTTTTTTCTTTTTTTTTTCTTTTACTTCCCCGCAAATGTTTGCCGAGCTAAATCTTTCCTGCGCTGAAGACAAACACGAGCGGCTGCAAGCTGCGGGCAGATTGCAGCTCTCACAATGAAAGTGTTATTAATAGAGGAGCAGATTACTTTGATCTGCATCGTGTCGGGCTCGTGAGCCGCTTCCGTCTTTATTGTCTCGCACAACCGAGCGGAATCAAAGGAGCCGCCGGCGTTTGAACGGCAGCGTTTTTTGTTTTTTTTTGGTCAGAGCCTTCCCGGTAAGGTCTATTCAGGTGTACTGGAGAGGAGGCTACGCCGGATAGTCGAACCTCGGATTCAGGAGGAACAGTGTGGTTTTCGTCCTGGTCGTGGAACTGTGGACCAGCTCTATACTCTCGGCAGGGTCCTTGAGGGTGGAACTGTGGACCAGCTCTATACTCTCGGCAGGGTCCTTGAGGGTGGAACTGTGGACCAGCTCTATACTCTCGGCAGGGTCCTTGAGGGTGGAACTGTGGACCAGCTCTATACTCTCGGCAGGGTCCTTGAGGGTGCATGGGAGTTTGCCCAACCAGTCTACATGTGCTTTGTGGACTTGGAGAAGGCATTCGACCGTGTACCCCGGGAAGTCCTGTGGGGAGTGCTCAGAGAGTATGGGGTAACGGACTGTCTTATTGTGGCGGTTCGCTCCCTGTAGGATCAGTGTCAGAGCTTGGTCCGCATTGCCGGCAGTAAGTCGGACCCGTTTCCAGTGAGGGTTGGACTCCCCCAAGGCTGCCCTTTGTCACCGATTCTGTTCATAACCTTTATGGACAGAATTCTAGGCGCAGTCAAGGCGTTGATGGTATCTGGTTTGGTGGCTGCAGGATTAGGTCTCTAGCTTTTTGCAGATGATGTGGTCCTGATGGCTTCATCTGGCCAAGATCTTCAGCTCTCACTGGATCGGTTCGCAGCCGAGTGTGAAGCGACTGGGATGGGAATCAGCACCTCCAAATCCGAGTCCATGGTTCTCGCCCGGAAAAGGGTGGAGTGCCATCTCCGGGTTGGGGAGGAGATCTTGCCCCAAGTGGAGGAGTTCAAGTACCTCGGAGTCTTGTTCACGAGTGAGGGAAGAGTGGATCGTGAGATCGACAGGCGGATCGGTGCGGCGTCTTCAGTAATGCGGACGCTGTATCGATCCATTGTGGTGAAAAAGGAGCTGAGCCAGAAGGCAAAGCTCTCGATTTACTGGTCGATCTACGTTCCCATCCTCACCTATGGTCATGAGCTTTGGGTCGTGACCGAAAGGACAAGATCACGGGTACAAGCGGCTGAAATGAGTTTCCTCCGCCGGGTGGCGGGGCTCTCCCTTAGAGATAGGGTGAGAAGCTCTGTCATCCGGGGGGAGCTCAAAGTAAAGCCGCTGCTCCTCCACATCGAGAGGAGCCAGATGAGGTGGTTCGGGCATCTGGTCAGGATGCCACCCGAACGCCTCCCTCGGGAGGTGTTTCGGGCACGTCCAACCGGTAGGAGGCTATGGGGAAGACCCAGGACACGTTGGGAAGACTATGTCTTCCGGCTGGCCTGGGAACGCCTCGGGATCCCCCGGGAGGAGCTGGACGAAGTGGCTAGGGAGAGGGAAGCTTGGGCTTCCCTGCTTAAGCTGCTGCCCCCGCGACCCGACCTCGGATAAGCGGAAGAAGATGGATGGATGGATGGATGGATCGGTGCGGCGTCTTCAGTAATGCGGACGCTGTATCGATCCGTTGTGGTGAAGAAGGAGCTGAGCCAGAAGGCAAAGCTCTCGATTTACTGGTCGATCTACGTTCCCATCCTCACCTATGGTCATGAGCTTTGGGTCATGACCGAAAGGACAAGATCACGGGTACAAGCGGCTGAAATGAGTTTCCTCCGCCGGGTGGCGGGGCTCTCCCTTAGAGATAGGGTGAGAAGCTCTGTCATCCGGGGGGAGCTCAAAGTAAAGCCGCTGCTCCTCCACATCGAGAGGAGCCAGATGAGGTGGTTCGGGCATCTGGTCAGGATGCCACCCGAACGCCTCCCTCGGGAGGTGTTTCGGGCACGTCCAACCGGTAGGAGGCTATGGGGAAGACCCAGGACACGTTGGGAAGACTATGTCTTCCGGCTGGCCTGGGAACGCCTCGGGATCCCCCGGGAGGAGCTGGACGAAGTGGCTAGGGAGAGGGAAGCTTGGGCTTCCCTGCTTAAGCTGCTGCCCCCGCGACCCGACCTCGGATAAGCGGAAGAAGATGGATGGATGGATGGATGGATCGGTGCGGCGTCTTCAGTAATGCGGACGCTGTATCGATCCGTTGTGGTGAAGAAGGAGCTGAGCCAGAAGGCAAAGCTCTCGATTTACTGGTCGATCTACGTTCCCATCCTCACCTATGGTCATGAGCTTTGGGTCTTGACCGAAAGGACAAGATCACGGGTACAAGCGGCTGAAATGAGTTTCCTCCGCCGGGTGGCGGGGCTCTCCCTTAGAGATAGGGTGAGAAGCTCTGTCATCCGGGGGGAGCTCAAAGTAAAGCCGCTGCTCCTCCACATTGAGAGGAGCCAGATGAGGTGGTTCGGGCATCTGGTCAGGATGCCACCCGAACGCCTCCCTCGGGAGGTGTTTCGGGCACGTCCGACCGGTAGGAGGCCACGGGGAAGACCCAGGACATGTTGGGAAGACTATGTCTCCCGGCTGGCCTGGGAACGCCTCGGGATGGCCTGGGAACGCCTCGGGATCCCCCGGGAGGAGCTGGACGAAGTGGCTGGGGAGAGGGAAGTCTGGGCTTCCCTGCTTAAGCTGCCGCCCCCGCGACCCGACCTCGGATAAGCGGAAGAAGATGGATGGATGGATGGATGGATCGGTGCGGCGTCTTCAGTAATGCGGACGCTGTATCGATCCGTTGTGGTGAAGAAGGAGCTGAGCCAGAAGGCAAAGCTCTCGATTTACTGGTCGATCTACGTTCCCATCCTCACCTATGGTCATGAGCTTTGGGTCATGACTGAAAGGACAAGATCACGGGTACAAGCGGCTGAAATGAGTTTCCTCCGCCGGGTGGCGGGGCTCTCCCTTAGAGATAGGGTGAGAAGCTCTGTCATCCGGGGGGAGCTCGCTGCTCCTCCACATCGAGAGGAGCCAGATGAGGTGGTCCGGGCATCTGGTCAGGATGCCACCCGAACGCCTCCCTCGGGAGGTGTTTCGGGCACGTCCGACCGGTAGGAGGCCACGGGGAAGACCCAGGACATGTTGGGAAGACTATGTCTCCCGGCTGGCCTGGGAACGCCTCGGGATCCCCCGGGAGGAGCTGGACGAAGTGGCTGGGGAGAGGGAAGTCTGGGCTTCCCTGCTTAAGCTGCTGCCCCCGCGACCCGACCTCGGATAAGCGGAAGAAGATAAATGGATGGATGGATGGATCGGTGCGGCGTCTTAAGTAATGCGGACGCTGTATCAATCCGTTGTGGTGAAGAAGGAGCTGAGCCAGAAGGCAAAGCTCTCGATTGACTGGTCGATCTACGTTCCCATCCTCACCTATGGTCATGAGCTTTGGGTCATGATCGAAAGGACAAGATCACGGGTACAAGCGGCTGAAATGAGTTTCCTCCGCCGGGTGGCAGGGCTCTCCCTTAGAGATAGGGTGAGAAGCTCTGTCATCCGGGGGGAGCTCAAAGTAAAGCCGCTGCTCCTCCACATCGAGAGGAGCCAGATGAGGTGGTTCGGGCATCTGGTCAGGATGCCACCCGAACGCCTCCCTCGGGAGGTGTTTCGGGCACGTCCAACCGGTAGGAGGCTATGGGGAAGACCCAGGACACGTTGGGAAGACTATGTCTTCCGGCTGGCCTGGGAACGCCTCGGGATCCCCCGGGAGGAGCTGGACGAAGTGGCTAGGGAGAGGGAAGCTTGGGCTTCCCTGCTTAAGCTGCTGCCCCCGCGACCCGACCTCGGATAAGCGGAAGAAGATGGATGGATGGATGGATGGATCGGTGCGGCGTCTTCAGTAATGCGGACGCTGTATCGATCCGTTGTGGTGAAGAAGGAGCTGAGCCAGAAGGCAAAGCTCTCGATTTACTGGTCGATCTACGTTCCCATCCTCACCTATGGTCATGAGCTTTGGGTCATGACCGAAAGGACAAGATCACGGGTACAAGCGGCTGAAATGAGTTTCCTCCGCCGGGTGGCGGGGCTCTCCCTTAGAGATAGGGTGAGAAGCTCTGTCATCCGGGGGGAGCTCAAAGTAAAGCCGCTGCTCCTCCACATGGAGAGGAGCCAGATGAGGTGGTTCGGGCATCTGGTCAGGATGCCACCCGAACGCCTCCCTCGGGAGGTGTTTCGGGCACGTCCGACCGGTAGGAGGCCACGGGGAAGACCCAGGACACGTTGGGAAGACTATGTCTCCCGGCTGGCCTGGGAACGCCTCGGGATCCCCCGGGAGGAGCTGGACGAAGTGGCTGGGGAGAGGGAAGTCTGGGCTTCCCTGCTTAAGCTGCTGCCCCCGCGACCCGACCTCGGATAAGCGGAAGAAGATGGATGGATGGATGGATGGATCGGTGCGGCGTCTTCAGTAATGCGGACGCTGTATCGATCCGTTGTGGTGAAGAAGGAGCTGAGCCAGAAGGCAAAGCTCTCGATTTACTGGTCGATCTACGTTCCCATCCTCACCTATGGTCATGAGCTTTGGGTCATGACCGAAAGGACAAGATCACGGGTACAAGCGGCTGAAATGAGTTTCCTCCGCCGGGTGGCGGGGCTCTCCCTTAGAGATAGGGTGAGAAGCTCCGCCATCCGGGGGGAGCTCAAAGTAAAGCCGCTGCTCCTCCACATTGAGAGGAGCCAGATGAGGTGGTTCGGGCATCTGGTCAGGATGCCACCCGAACGCCTCCCTAGGGAGGTGTTTCGGGCACGTCCGACCGGTAGGAGGCCACGGGGAAGACCCAGGACATGTTGGGAAGACTATGTCTCCCGGCTGGCCTGGGAACGCCTCGGGATCCCCCGGGAGGAGCTGGACGAAGTGGCTGGGGAGAGGGAAGTCTGGGCTTCTCTGCTTAAGCTGCTGCCCCCGCGACCCGACCTCGGATAAGCGGAAGAAGATGGATGGATGGATGGATGGATGGATGGTCAGAGCGCCGCGGGTCTTTGATCTTGATCCCTGTGACCTCAGGTGACTTGTTAGTTAGCCGTCGTCGCTAAAGACGCGGACTTAAACACAATTACCACTTAAAATGTGATTATTTCATGCCGGGCGGTTGAGCTGCACTGGATTAATTGCAGTCTCGGTCCACGCTAAGAGGAGTCGAATAGTAATGGATACAGCTCTACCTCAATTTGACAGCTTAATTGGTTCTGTGACGGAGCTCTTAACCCTTGGGGATGGCCGCAATTTTTCAGCAGGCGAGCTACTTTTTAAATGACCAAGTAAAGTCGACTGTCGGCTTAATTATAAGAACATTTTGGGAACAACAGCAACTCAGCCACCAAGTGGTAGGCTTGACAGAGAGGGGTTCAGCGGATGCTGAAGCGCATAGTGCAAAGACTTTCTGCACAGTCAGTTGCTGCAGAGCTCCAAACTTCATGTGACCGTCCAGTTAGCCCACGTACAGGACGCAGAGGGTTTCATGGAATGGGTTTCCATGGCTGAGCAGCTGTATCTTATCTCTTATTTTTCTGTGAATGAGTGATTGGAGCACATACTTGTTGGTCACAAAAAAAACATTCATGAAGTTTGGTTCTTTTATGAATTTATTATGGGTCTACTGAAAATGTGAGCAAATGTGCTGGGTCAAAAGTATACATACAGCAATGTTAATATTTGCTTACATGTCCCTTGGCAAGTTTCACTGCAATAAGGCAATTTTGGTAGCCATTCACAAGCTTCTGCTTGAATTTTCAACCACTCCTCTTGACAAAATTGGTGCAGTTCAGCTAAATGTGTTGGTTTTCTGACATGGACTTGTTTCTTCAGCATTGTCCACACGCCATTCTAAAACCTTCATTCTAGCCTGATTTAGCCATTCCTTTACCACTTTTGACGTGTGTTTGGGGTCATTGTCCTGTTGGGACACCCAACTGTGCCCAAGACACCAACCTCCGGGCTGATGATTTTACAAACCCCGTTTCCATATGAGTTGGGAAATTGTGTTGGATGTAAATATAAACTGAATACAATGATTTGCAAATCATTTTCAATCCATATTCAGTTGAATATTTGATGTTCAAACTGAAAAAAATTTTTTTTTATTGCAAATAATCATTAACTTTGGAATTTGATGCCAGCAACACGTGACAAAGAAGTTGGGAAAGGTGGCAATAAATACTGATAAAGTTGAGGAATGCTCATCAAACACTTATTTGAAACATCCCACAGGTGAACAGGCAAATTGGGAACAGGTGGGTGCCATGATTGGGTATAAAAGTAGATTCCATGAAATGCTCAGTCATTCACAAACAAGGATGGGGCGAGGGTCACCACTTTGTCAACAAATGCGTGAGCAAATTGTTGAACAGTTTAAGAAAAACCTTTCTCAACCAGATATTGCAAGGAATTTAGGGATTCCACCATCTACGGTCCGTAATATCATCAAAGTTGTAGTGCATTCAATTGAATATGGGTTGAAAAGGATTTGCAAATCATTGTATTCCGTTTATATTTACATCTAACACAATTTCCCAACTCATATGGAAACGGGGTTTGTAGCTTGTCCTGAAAAATTTGGAGGTAATCCTCCTTTTTCATTGTGCCATTTACTCTCTGTAAAGCACCAGTTCCATTGGCAGCAAAACAGGCCCAGAGCATAATGCTATCACCACCATGCTTGACCGTAGGTATGGTGTTCCTGGGAATAAAGGCCTCACCTTTTCTCCTCCAAACATATTGCTGGGTGTTGTGGCCAAACAGCTCAAATTTTGTTTCATCTGACCACAGAACTTTCCTCCAGAAGGTCTTATCTTTATCCATTTGATGGACTACAGGCAGGCCAGTATAGTACCCGCACGCTTTTACAACAAAGCTGTTGTAACATGTGCAGAATGTGGCTTGGCATTGCCTTGCTGAAATAAGCAGGGGCGTCCATGGTAACGTTACTTGGATGGCAACATATGTTGCTCCAAAACCTGTATGTACCTTTCAGCATTAGCCCGTACGTGCGTGCCGCTATGTGCATGTCACGGGGAAATATATGTGCTGTATGAACTTTGGGGAGGTGAACGGTACTTTGGGCTGTGGGATTGAGTGTGTTGTGCAGGTGTTTGAGTTGTACTGGCGGGTTATATGGACGGGAGGGGGGAGGTGTTTGTTATGCGGGATTAATTTGTGGCATATTAAATATAAGCCTGGTTGTGTTGTGGCTAATAGAGTATATATATGTCTTGTGTTTATTTACTGTTTTAGTCATTCCCAGCTGAATATCAGGTCCCACCCGCCTCTCACAGCATCTTCCCTATCTGCCCTCTAGTTTTTCACTCTCACTTTCCTCATCCACAAATCTTTCATCCTCGCTCAAATTAATGGGGAAATCGTCGCTTTCTCGGTCCGAATCGCTCTCGCTGCTGGTGGCCATGATTGTAAACAATGTGCGGATGTAAGGAGCTCCACAACCTGTGACGTCACGCTACTCGTCTGCTACTTCCGGTACAGGCAAGGCTTTTTTTATCAGCGACCAAAAGTTGCGAACTTTATCGTGGATGTTCTCTACTAAATCCTTTCAGCAAAAATATGGCAATATCGCGAAATGATCAAGTATGACACATAGAATGGACCTGCTATCCTCGTTTAAATAAGAAAATCGCATTTCAGTAGGCCTTTAAGAACAGGGCAAATTGAGCCCAGGTTATAGTATACTCTGGACTAGGGATGTCCGATAATGGCTTTTTGCCGATATTCCGATATTGTCCAACTCTTTAATTACCGATACCGATATCAACCGATATATACAGTCGTGGAATTAACACATTATTATGCCTAATTTGGACAGCCAGGTATGGTGAAGATAAGGTCCTTTTAAAAAAATAAAATAAAATAAAATAAGATAAATAGTAATAATGAAAATGAGTAAAATGAACTGTTAAAGGTTAGTACTATTAGTGGACCAGCAGCACGCACAATCATGTGTGCTTACGGACTGTATCCCTTGCAGACTGTATTGATATATATTGATATATAATGTAGGAACCTACCAGAATATTAATAACAGAAAGAAACAACCCTTTTGTGTGAATGAGTGTGAATGGGGGAGGGAGGTTTTTGGGGTTGGTGCACTAATTGTAAGTGTATCTTGTGTTTTTTATGTTGATTTAATATGAAAAAAATAAATAAATAAAAAAAATTTAAAAACCGATACCGATAATTTAAAAAAAACGATACCGATAATTTCCGATATTGCATTTTAAAGCATTTATCGGCCGATATTATCGGACATCTCTACAAACTATTATTATTTTCATTATTAATGAGACTAGAGATGTCCGATAATGGCTTTTTTGCCGATATCCGATATTCCGATATTGTTCAACTCTTAATTACCGATACCGATATCAACCGACACCGATATATACAGTCGTGGAATTAACACATTATTATGCCTAATTTGGACAATCAGCTATGGTGAAGATAAGGTCCTTTAAAAAAAATAAAATAAAACAAGATAAATAAATAAAAAACATTTTCTTGAATAAAAAAGAAAGTAAAACAGTTAAATAGAAACTAGTAATTAATGAAAATGAGTAAAATGAACTGTTAAAGGTTAGTACTATTAGTGGACCAGCAGCACGCACAATCATGTGTGCTTACGGACTGTATCCCTTGCAGACTGTATTGATATATATTGATATATAATGTAGGAACCTACCAGAATATTAATAACAGAAAGAAACAACCCTTTTGTGTGAGTGAGTGTGAATGGGGGAGGGAGGTTTTTTGGGTTGGTGCACTAATTGTAAGTGTATCTTGTGTTTTTTATGTTGATTTAATATGAAAAAATAAATAAATAAATAAAAATTTAAAAACCAATACCGATAATTAAAAAAAAACCATACCGATAATTTCCGATATTGCATTTTAAAGCATTTATCGGCCGATATTATCGGACATCTCTACAAATTATTATTATTTTCATTATTAATGAGACTAGAGATGTCCGATAATGGCTTTTCTGCCGATATCCGATATTCCGATATTGTCCAACTCTTAATTACCGATACCGATATCAACCGATACCGATATATACAGTCGTGGAATTAACACATTATTATGCCTAATTTGGACAACCAGCTATGGTGAAGATAAGGTCCTTTAAAAAAAATAAAATAAAATAAGATAAATAAATAAAAAACATTTTCTTGAATAAAAAAGAAAGTAAAACAGTTAAATAGAAACTAGTAATGAATGAAAATGAGTAAAATGAACTGTTAAAGGTTAGTACTATTAGTGGACCAGCAGCACGCACAATCATGTGTGCTTACGGACTGTATCCCTTGCAGACTGTATTGATATATATTGATATATAATGTAGGAACCTACCAGAATATTAATAACAGAAAGAAACAACCCTTTTGGGTGAATGAGTGTGAATAGGGGAGGGAGGTTTTTGGGGTTGGTGCACTAATTGTAAGTGTATCTTGTGTTTTTTATGTTGATTTAATATGAAAAAATAAATAAATAAATAAAAATTTAAAAACCAATACCGATAATTAAAAAAAAACCATACCGATAATTTCCGATATTGCATTTTAAAGCATTTATCGGCCGATATTATCGGACATCTCTACAAATTATTATTATTTTCATTATTAATGAGACTAGAGATGTCCGATAATGGCTTTTTTGCCGATATCCGATATTCCGATATTGTCCAACTCTTAATTACCGATACCGATATCAACCGACACCGATATATACAGTCGTGGAATTAACACATTATTATGCCTAATTTGGACAATCAGCTATGGTGAAGATAAGGTCCTTTAAAAAAAAAAAAAAAAAAAAAAAAAATAAGATAAATAAATAAAAAACATTTTCTTGAATAAAAAAGAAAGTAAAACAGTTAAATAGAAACTAGTAATTAATGAAAATGAGTAAAATTAACTGTTAAAGGTTAGTACTATTAGTGGACCAGCAGCACGCACAATCATGTGTGCTTACGGACTGTATCCCTTGCAGACTGTATTGATATATATTGATATATAATGTAGGAACCTACCAGAATATTAATAACAGAAAGAAACAACCCTTTTGTGTGAATGAGTGTGAATGGGGGAGGGAGGTTTTTTGGGTTGGTGCACTAATTGTAAGTGTATCTTGTGTTTTTTATGTTGATTTAATATGAAAAAAATAAATAAATAAATAAACTTTAAAAACCGATACCGATAATAAAAAAAAAATGATACCGATAATTTCCGATATTGCATTTTAAAGCATTTATCGGCCGATATTATCGGACATCTCTACAAATTATTATTATTTTCATTATTAATGAGACTAGAGATGTCCGATAATGGCTTTTCTGCCGATATCCGATATTCCGATATTGTCCAACTCTTAATTACCGATACCGATATCAACCGATACCGATATATACAGTCGTGGAATTGACACATTATTATGCCTAATTTGGACAACCAGCTATGGTGAAGATAAGGTACTTTTTAAAAAAATGAATAAAATAAGATAAATAAATTAAAAACATTTTCTTGAATAAAAAAGAAAGTAAAACAATATAAAAACAGTTACATAGAAACTAGTAATTAATGAAAATGAGTAAAATGAACTGTTAAAGGTTAGTACTATTAGTGGACCAGCAGCACGCACAATCATGTGTGCTTACGGACTGTATCCCTTGCAGACTGTATTGATATATATTGATATATAATGTAGGAACCTACCAGAATATTAATAACAGAAAGAAACAACCCTTTTGTGTGAATGAGTGTGAATGGGGGAGGGAGGTTTTTTGGGTTGGTGCACTAATTGTAAGTGTATCTTGTGTTTTTTATGTTGATTTAATATGAAAAAAATAAATAAATAAATAAACTTTAAAAACCGATACCGATAATTTAAAAAAAACGATACCGATAATTTCCGATATTGCATTTTAAAGCATTTATCGGCCGATATTATCGGACATCTCTACAAATTATTATTATTTTCATTATTAATGAGACTAGAGATGTCCGATAATGGCTTTTCTGCCGATATCCGATATTCCGATATTGTCCAACTCTTAATTACCGATACCGATATCAACCGATACCGATATATACAGTCGTGGAATTGACACATTATTATGCCTAATTTGGACAACCAGGTATGGTGAAGATAAGGTCCTTTAAAAAAAAAAAAAAAATAAGATAAATAAATAAAAAACATTTTCTTGAATAAAAAAGAAAGTAAAACAGTTAAATAGAAACTAGTAATTAATGAAAATGAGTAAAATGAACTGTTAAAGGTTAGTACTATTAGTGGACCAGCAGCACGCACAATCATGTGTGCTTACGGACTGTATCCCTTGCAGACTGTATTGATATATATTGATATATAATGTAGGAACCTACCAGAATATTAATAACAGAAAGAAACAACCCTTTTGTGTGAATGAGTGTGAATAGGGGAGGGAGGTTTTTGGGGTTGGTGCACTAATTGTAAGTGTATCTTGTGTTTTTTATGTTGATTTAATAAAAAAAATTAAAAAGATACCGATAATAAAAAAAAACGATACCGATAATTTCCGATATTACATTTTAACGCATTTATCATCTCTACTCTGGACTGAAGCTGTGTGCCTTCATTGTTTTTGTAGCTGTTGTTTTGAGGCATGTTTAAAAAAAAAAAAAAAAAAATTCACTTTGTGAAAATCAAAGTATAGTATTTCCCATAGTTGTAGTGGGTATCAGGATTATTTCAGGGAGAGCATGTCCCAAATTCCAAGCTGCTGTTTTGAGGCATGTTTAAAAAAAAAAAAAAAATGCACTTTGTGACTTCAATAATAAATATGGCAGTGCCATGTTTTGCATTTTTTTTCCATAACTTGAGTTGATTTATTTTGGAAAACCTTGTTACATTGTTTAATGCATCACAAAAAAATTAGGCATAATAATGTGTTAATTCCACGACTATATATATCGGTATCGGTTGATATCAGTATTGGTAATTAAGAGTCGGACGATATCGGCAAAAAAGCCATTATCGGACATCCCTAATACAAATGATAAAATTCTTGGTCTGGAATGTAACCCCTGCAATAACGGAGGGAACAGTGTGATTCATCGGGAAAAAATAAGTGCGTATTTACTGAATGGGTTGTTATGGTCTCGCTTCTTAACTCAAAACACTTTTAAGCTGAGCCAAAAAGCGGGACAGGATTTCCGCTGGCGCAGGGATTTAGACCCGAGGAGGTCTCAGATGTCCACGTGGGAGATTTCACAGAGGCTCTCACGGCCTGAGCCCGGTCCGACTGAACGGCGGCTGACGGCGATCATCCTTCATCGCGGCGAATTGACGCTGACCCAGCACTCTGCTGACACTCCACATGCGCAGCTCCGCATTTGACGACCTCAGCGGGATTCCTCCCAAACGCAGAAAACGTCGCGAGCTAAAATGACGCTGGCATGAAACGTGACCTTAATTGACTTTTGAAGATCGGGGGTTCGAGTCCCTTAATGCTCTTGGTTCTTAAGTCTTTCTCATTCCAAATCAACCCTTTTGTAGCTTCACCTTGTCCGTGTGTTGGACAATTCTTATGAAACTTCTGTGGATTTTGCTGACTGTTTTTTTTTTCCCAATTTAAGGGTTTTCTTTGTTTAAAAGTTTATGATGCAGAACTAATAGTTCAACTTTGTGGTCTTCTTCTCCATCTCTACTGAACCGTCTTGTCTTTGTTTACATATTTAAAGTTAAAGTACCACTGATAGTCACACACGCACACACTAAGTGTGGGGAAATTAACCTCTGCATTTGACCCATCCCCTTGTTCCACCCCCTGGGAGGTGAGGGGAGCAGTGAGCAGCAGCTGGTGGCCGCGCCCGGGAATCATTTTTGGTGATTCAAATTAATTAATTAAAGTACCAATGATTGGCACACACATACCAGGTGTGGCGAAATTATTCTCTGCATTTGACCCATCACCCTTGATCACCCCCTGGGAGGTGAGGGGAGCATTGAGCAGCAGCGGTGGCCACGCTCAGGAATCATTTTTGGTATTTTAAATTAATTAATTAAATTAATTGAAGTACCAATGATTGTCACACACACACTAGGTGTGGCGAAATTATTCTCTGCATTTGACCCATCACCCTTGATTACCCCCTGGGAGGTGAGGGGAGCATTGAGCAGCTGCGATGGCCGTGCTCGGGAATCGATTTTGGTTGATTTAAATTAATTAATTAAAGTACCACTGATAGTCACACACGCACACACTAAGTGTGGTGAAATTAACCTTCGCATTTGACCCATCCCCTTGTTCCACCCCCTGGGAGGTGAGGGGAGCAGTGAGCAGCAGCAATGGCCGTGCTCGGGAATCGATTTTGGTTGATATAAATTCATTAATTAAAGTACCAATGATTGTCACACACACACTACGTGTGGCGAAATTATTCTCTGCATTTGACCCATCACCCTTGATCACCCCCTGGGAGGTGAGGAGAGCAGTGAGCAGCAGCGGGTGGCCGCGCCCGGGAATCATTTTTGGTGATTCAACCCCCAATTTCAACCCTTGATGCTGAGTGCCAAGCAGGGAGGTAATTACTCCCATTTTTACTACGAGTATTTTCCAATACAGTAGGAAGGGGATTCTAACTTAATATGGCCCCATTCGACGCGGTTTACCTGACACATGAAACGTGACAATTGGAGGGGTGCACTATCCCCTTTAGCCGCCACACGGTAGTAGAGTGTTGAATATCTTAAAATGTGTTTTGTGATTGTTCCAACTTTGCCATAGTGTTGTCCCGATACCGATATTTTGGTACCGGTACCAAAATGTATTTCGATACTTTTCGGTACTTTTCTAAATAAAGGGGACCACAAAAAATGTCATTATTGGCTTTATTTTGACAAAAAAATCTTAGTGTACATGAAACATATGTTTGTTATTGTAATTTAATCCTTAAATAAAATAGTGAACATACTAGACAACTTGTCTTTTAGTAGTAAGTAAACAAACAAAGGCTCCTAATTAGTCTGCAGTAACATATTGTGTCATTTATACACCTATTATTATGTCAACATTATAAAGGACAAACTGTAAAAATTGATTCTTAATCTACTTGTTCATTTACTGTTAATACCTGATTATTTTCTGTTTCAACATGTTCTATCTACACTTCTGTTAAAATGTATTAATCACTTATTCTTCTCTTCTTTGATACTTTACATTAGTTTTGGATGATACCACAAATGTAGGTATCGATCCGATACCAAGTAGTTACAGGATCATACATTGGTCATAATTTAAGTTCTCGTGTGTCCTGAGATCATGAATATAATATGAATTAAAAAAAATAAAAATATTTTGTGACGATTAAAAAATATCATGGTAGTATCAACGAGATACTACTCTTGTACTTGGTATCATTACAGTGGATGTCAGGTGTAGATCCACCCATGGCGTTTGTTTACATTCAGACGTCCTAGCTTTTGTTAGCGGTGACGCCGGTGAGCTATTGTATCCTCCTACGGTGTGTAGCGAAGCATGTTTCGCTATTCCTCGTCCTCCAGTGATAATGATACTTTATTCGTCGCCATGGATGCGAGGATTAGTGATTTAGAAGTAGCTAAAACACTGTTAAGTTAAAGTTAAAGTACCAAGGATTGTCACACACACACTAGGTGTGGGGAAATTGGTCCTCTGCATTTGACCCATCCCCTTGTTCGCCCCCTGGGAGGTGAGGGGAGCAGTGAGCAGCAGCGGGTGGCCGCGCCCG
>NC_084548.2:69302500-69357500 GCF_033978685.3 Nerophis lumbriciformis
GTACCCCTTCCCCAGGATTGACAACAGACAAACAACAAAGTTACTAGAAATGACTCGTACCCCTTCACCAGGTTTGACAAGTCCCATGACTTGGTGGCAGGGTCTGCATGGTTTTCTTCACTTGACCCTAGGAGTGGGTATTGACAGTCCCACTCTCACCCGAGTCCAAGCCAAAGACTGCTTTCTGCACCACTGAAGGACTGTGGAAGTTTAAACTAATGAGCTCCGGCCTCTAATGCCCCTGCCACATTTGAGAGGTTGATAGACCGCGTGCTAGCTTGGGTCCCTCGTCAAAAGTGTTCCGTCTACCTCGACGACCTGTTGAGGAAGCTCATTTTACGCCAGCTGCGGAGTGTGGTTAACCTGACTCTCGCCAGATCCTTGTAGTTCACTGAGCTCCACACAAGGATCTGGGCTCGAGGGCATTGCAAACTCCTTCAAGATAGCAAAAAATAATGAACCAATCAGGATCGCCGGGCCGGATTGCATAGATGTGACGTAGCGCCGAAGCGACTGTTTGATTCAAACAACAAGATTCAAGATTCAAGATTGTTTATTGTCATATGCACAGTTAAACAGACAGTTTGCCGTACAATGAAAATCTTACTTTGCTGGTCCACCCTTCAACAAGTCACACGGTACTTAGCTAAAAAATAAAAAATAAAAATGTATATACAAGGCACAGTAAGTAACATAACATTATTGCACATTCTGATTGACAGTCAACAGTATAAATATGGAGGTGACATTTGGTCACAGCAGCAGTTAAAGTGTCTATAGTGATCAAAGGTGAAAAGTGTCTACAGTGATGGTTCACAGTTCGGGAGTGGTCATGGTAGCAGTGGTCAAGTTAGCATTCACAAGCCTGATGGCCTGTGGGTAGAAACTGTTTGTCAGTCTCGTAGTCCTGGATTTCAGGCTCCTGTATCGTCTCCCTGATGGTAGGAGGCTGAAGAGACTGTGTACTGTCCTTTATGATGTTGTGTGCTCTCCTGGCGGCCCTGGTAGAGTACATGTCCTGTAGTGAGGGGAAGGCTGCTCCTGATATGTACTGAGCAGTTTTAATCACTCGCTGGAGTGCCTTCCTGTCCTTAGCAGTGCAGTTTCCATACCAGACCGTGATTGAGCTGGTAAGGACACTCTCAACCGTACTTCTATAGAAGTTGCTGAGAATTTTGGGTGGCATGCCAAATTTTCTCAGCCTTCTTAGGAAGTACAGTCGCTGCTGGGCTTTCTTTATTGTTTGTTGGGTGTTGTGATCCCAGGTGAGGTCCTCGCTGATGTGGGTCTCGAAGAATTTACAGGTTTTCCCCCTGTCCACCTTTGTCCCCCCTATGTACAGAGGTGTGTAGTGGGTACTCCTTCTCCGTGGGTCAATAATCATCTCCTTGGTCTTGTCTGTGTTCAAGGAGAGATTATTATCCTGACACCAGGCCACCAGTTCCGCTACCTCCCTTCTGTACGCTGCCTCAGCTCCCCCGGTGATTAGTTCGACGACCGTAGTATCATCTGCAAACTTGATGATACTGGTGTTGTTCTGGGAGACCACACAGTCGTGTGTGAAGAGGGTGTACAATAAGGGGCTCAGCACGCAGCCTTGGGGGGTCCCTATGCTTAGAACAATGGCGGCATGCAGCAAGGAGTTGCGTGCTGACATTGATTCTGCTATTGCATCTGTTTTGCAACATTGATCGTCTACTGACATTGCTGCGTTGTTTCAGTAAAAGTTCTCGAACTTTTCGCTCTGTCGTTATCCAATATGTCGGTTGTTCTGTTTTGGATTTCTCAGCGTCGCTCTCATCACAGTCATGGGTTGATTTCGATGTGAGTGGTTGAAGTAGCACGTCATTCAAGATAACGGACAAGTGGTTTATCCAATCCCATACAATGATTTTTTTTACAAGGCTCCGCCTTCTGAAATACATCTCTTATTAAGAAGTCCCAGATACTTGTGTGGAGCTCAGCGAACTACAAGGATCCGGCGAGAGTCAGGTAAGAGTGTGGTGGCCGCAGGCATTAAGATCCATCCTGACAAGTGCCAATTTATGAGGAGAGAAGTTGAGTTTTTGGGGTGTAAATTGGGACCTGAGAGCATCAGAACGCGGAAGAAAAGATCCATTTTGTCAAGAATAAGCCCATGCCTGCAGACCAGACTCAGGTGAAGAACTTCCTGGGTCTGGCCTCCTATTACAGGAGGTTTGTGAGAAGATTATCGTCTATTACGGCACCACTTTTCAACCTGTTGCGGAAAGATTTAGATTTCAGCTGAAGCGAGGAATGTCAACAGGCCTTTGATAACCTCAGAAGAGCGCTGACTGAATTCCCATTACTTCCACCCCCTGATCCAGCACTTGCCTTTATCCTGGAGGCGGATGCCAGCAATGTCAGGCTGGGACCGGTGCTGTCACGTAAGGGGCCAGACGGTGAAAGAGTAGTGGCGTATTTCAGCCGTATCCTGTGTAAGAGTCAACGGCGCTAGTGTGTCACGAGGCCAGAACTCCTAGCCGTGGTGATGGCTGCAAGGCACTTCAGGAACTACCTTTGTGGCACAATATTCATCATCCGGACTGACCATGCGGCATTGCAGTGGCTGATGTCATTTAAGGTTAGGTGGCTACAGTCCTTCCATTTTACTGTGGAGCAAAGGGCTGGTGCATGCCACAGCAACACGGATGCACTCTCTTGCCGGCCGTGTGCTGCAGCAGGCTGCCGCATCAGTGTGAAGATGGAGGAGCGGGAAAGAAAGCTCACACAGTTGGACAGTGCAACGCAGCTACCCTGTAGAATGATCCAGGCTTTAGACGCAGTAGAGCGGTGGACACAGCAAGAACAAGATGCAGAGCAAGTCCCCGTGCTGATTTGGCTGGAGCAGTGGCAGTTCCCGTGCTGATTTGGCTGGAGCAGTGGCAGTTCCTGTGCTGATTTGGCTGGAGCAGTGGCAGTTCCCGTGCTGATTTGGCTGGAGCAGTGGCAGTTCCTGTGCTGATTTGGCTGGAGCAGTGGCAGTTCCCGTGCTGATTTGGCTGGAGCAGTGGCAGTTCCCGTGCTGATTTGGCTGGAGCAGTGGCAGTTCCCGTGCTGATTTGGCTGGAGCAGTGGCAGTTCCTGTGCTGATTTGGCTGGAGCATTGGCAGTTCCTGTGCTGATTTGGCTGGAGCAGTGGCAGGTCCTGTGCTGATTTGTCTGGAGCAGTGGCAGTTCCCGTGCTGATTTGGCTGGAGCAGTGGCAGTTCCTGTGCTGATTTGGCTGGAGCAGTGGCAGTTCCTATGCTGATTTGGCTGGAGCGGTGGCAGAGGCCACCCTGGTGTGAGGTCCCAGGGCTCTTCATCTTCACAAAGGGACTGTGGGCCAAGTTTGACAGGCTTTATTTAAATAAAGGTGCACTGCAGATGGCGTGGAGGGACCATGCTGTGGGGGAGGAGAGATGGCAGATTGTGGTGCCCAAACCCATAAGGACAGTGGTAATGGCAGCGTGTTATGGCGGCACTGGCTCAGGCCACTTTGGCGTCTTAGAGTCCATTTGTCGCCTGCGACAGTGCTACTACTGGGGACAGCAGCGCAAAGATGTAGAAGAGTTCTGCCGCGGCTGCGATGCCTGTTCTTCACACAAGGAGCCGCTGGACTAGTCTCACGCCAGCCGGCAAGTACGCCGATGGAGAGAGTGGCCGTAGATGTCATGGGACCCTTTCCTTGAACAGACAAAAGTAAACATTATGTCTTAGTGGCCATGGACTTTTTTTTACAAATAGCCAGGGGCATATGCTCTTCCAGACCAAGAGGCTGAGACTTTAGGAGATGCCTTAGTGGAAGGGATGTTCAGCCGGTTTGGGACAGCCACCATCCTGCACAGCGACCAGGGGCTGCAATTTCGAGTCCAAAGAGTTTGCAGTCCTGTGTGACCTCCTGGAAATGCAGAGGACCTGCACAACCCCTCTGCACCCACAGATTGCCTGGCTGATGGAAAGATTTAACTGGATTCTGGCACAACAACTAGCTATCTTGACCACAGGACACCAGTGGGACTGAGGCACCCACCTTCCACTGATCCTTATGGCCTACATGTCGGCTGTTCAGAACTCTACCCGGTGCACTCCTGCTTTGCTGATACTTGGAAGAGAGCTGTGCACCCCTGCAGAGGTCGCTTTCGCTGATGCTCCTGCTGTTCCACCTGGCCCACAATATGCGAAGAAGCTGCATAACCGGGTGAAATCCGCACACACCTTTGCCAGAGACCATGTGGCAAACGCTGGGTCACACCAAAAGCAGAACTATGATATTAGAAGAGGAAAAAGGGCCGATGTCCCAAGCTGGACGCAGCTGGGAGGGGCCGTGCAAGGTGCTGGAAAGGGTTGGGGAGGATGTCCACAGGGTGCAGCTGCCACCCAAAGTCAGGAAAGTTGTCATCCACAGAGACACACTGGCACCATATAGACGACACACCCTCCCCACCTTCCCAGAAGAGCGGGAGCGAACCCCCCCATCAAATGTCTCCCCTGACTACCCACAGAGACGGTTGCCTCTTCCTCACAGACACAAGAGGCTTTAGCTTCCTGGGGAAGAACAGGAACAACAGCGCCTCAGAGACTGTTGTTCCGTCGAGGACGAGGGATTTATTGTTGTTAGCATGTTTATGTAATGTGTTTGTGTTTGGAGCTTGTGGAAGTGTCGCAGAGGGTGTAGCGTGTATGTGGGAGGAGTCACAAAAGTGGGGTGTGTTATAGCCGATGAAAGTAACCTGTGACAGGGTTTCGTGTGACTGTTAGCCAATTGCAACGCTGTGTTCCGGCTACTACGTCTGGTGCTTGAGTCTTGCACAGAGAGTTGCAATATTTACAAAACACAAAACCAGTGAAGTTGGCACTTTGTGGAATGCTTGTCAAACACTTATTTGGAACATCCCACAGGTGAACAGGCTAATTGGGAACAGGTGGGTGCCATGATTGGGTGTAAAAGCAGCTTACATGAAATGCTCACTCATTCACAAACAAGGACGGGGCGAGGGTCACCACTTTGTCAACAAATGCGTGAGCAAATTGTCCAACAGTTTCAGAACATTTCTCAACCAGCTATTGCAAGGAATTTAGGGATTTCACCATCCACGGTCCGTAATATCATCAAAGGGTTCAGAGAATCTGGAGAAATCACTGCACGTAACATTGAATGCCCGCGACCTTCGATCCCTCAGGCTGTACTGCATCAAAAACTGACATCAATGTGTAAAGGATATCACCACATGGGCTCAGGAACACTTCAGAAAACCACTGTCAGTAACTACAGTTGGTCGCTACATCTGTAAGGGCAAGTTAAAACTCTACTATGCAAAGCCATTTATCAACAACACCCAGAAACGTCGCCGGCTTCGCTGAGCCCGAGGTCATTTAGGATGGACTGATGCAAAGTGGAAAAGTGTTCTGTGGTCTGATGTTTTTTGGAAACTCTGGACTTCGTGTCCTCCGGATCAAAGAGGAAAAGAACCATCCGGATTGTTCTAGGCGCAAAGTGTAAAAGCCAGCATGTGTGATGGTATGGGGGTGTATTAGTGCCCAAGACATGGGTAACTTACACATCTGTGAAGGCACCATTAATGCTGAAAGGTACATACAGGTTTTGGAGCAACATATGTTGCCATCCAAGCAACGTTATCATGGACGCCCCTGCTTATTTCAGCAAGCTTCATAGTAAAAGAGTGCAGGCGTGGCTTCATAGTAAAAGAGTGCGGGTACTAGACTGGTCTGCCTGTAGTCCAGTAGTACAGTTGGTCGCTACATCTGTAAGTGCAAGTTAAACTCTACTATGCAAGGCGAAAACCGTTTATCAACAACACCCAGAAACGCCGTCGGCTTCGCTGGGCCTGAGCTCATCTAAGATGGACTGATACAAAGTGGAAAAGTGTTCTGTGGTCTGACGAGTCCACTTTTCAAATTGTTTTTGGAAACTGTGGACGTCGTGTCCTCCGGACCAAAGAGGAAAAGAACCATCCGGATTGTTGTAGGCGCAAAGTGTAAAAGCCAGCATGTGTGATGGTATGGGGGTGTATTAGTGCCCAAGACATGGGTAACTTACACATCTGTGAAGGCACCATTAATGCTGAAAGGTACATTAAGGTATTGGAGCAACATACGTTGCCATCCAAGCAACGTTATCATGGACGCCCCTGCTTATTTCAGCAAGCTTCATAGTAAAAGAGTGCAGGCGTGGCTTCATAGTAAAAGAGTGCGGGTACTAGACTGGTCTGCCTGTAGTCCAGTGGTACAGTTGGTCGCTACATCTGTAAGTGCAAGTTAAACTCTACTATGCAAGGCGAAAACCGTTTATCAACAACACCCAGAAACGCCGTCGGCTTCGCTGGGCCTGAGCTCATCTAAGATGGTCTGATACAAAGTGGAAAAGTGTTCTGTGGTCTGACGAGTCCACTTTTCAAATTGTTTTTGGAAACTGTGGACGTCGTGTCCTCCGGAACAAAGAGGAAAAGAACCATCCGGATTGTTATAGGCGCAAAGTGGAAAAGCCAGCATGTGTGATAGTATGGGGGTGTATTAGTGCCCAAGACATGGGTAACTTACACATCTGTGAAGGCACCATTAATGCTGAAAGGTACATAC
This sequence comes from Nerophis lumbriciformis, assembly GCF_033978685.3. Taxonomy (NCBI): domain Eukaryota; kingdom Metazoa; phylum Chordata; class Actinopteri; order Syngnathiformes; family Syngnathidae; genus Nerophis; species Nerophis lumbriciformis. Next base: position 69,309,104 of record NC_084548.2, read on the forward strand.
AGGTTTTGGAGCAACATATGTTGCCATCCAAGCAACGTTATCATGGACGCCCCTGCTTATTTCAGCAAGCTTCATAGTAAAAGAGTGCAGGCGTGGCTTCATAGTAAAAGAGTGCGGGTACTAGACTGGTCTGCCTGTAGTCCAGTAGTACAGTTGGTCGCTACATCTGTAAGTGCAAGTTAAACTCTACTATGCAAGGCGAAAACCGTTTATCAACAACACCCAGAAACGCCGTCGGCTTCGCTGGGCCTGAGCTCATCTAAGATGGTCTGATACAAAGTGGAAAAGTGTTCTGTGGTCTGACGTGTCCACATTTCAAATTGTTTCTGGAAACTGTGGACGTCGTGTCCTCCGGACCAAAGAGGAAAAGAACCATCCGGATTGTTCTAGGCGCAAAGTGTAAAAGCCAGCATGTGTGATGGTATGGGGGTGTATTAGTGCCCAAGACATGGGTAACTTACACATCTGTGAAGGCACCATTAATGCTGAAAGGTACATTAAGGTATTGGAGCAACATACGTTGCCATCCAAGCAACGTTATCATGGACGCCCCTGCTTATTTCAGCAAGCTTCATAGTAAAAGAGTGCAGGCGTGGCTTCATAGTAAAAGAGTGCGGGTACTAGACTGGTCTGCCTGTAGTCCAGTGGTACAGTTGGTCGCTACATCTGTAAGTGCAAGTTAAACTCTACTATGCAAGGCGAAAACCGTTTATCAACAACACCCAGAAACGGCGTCGGCTTCGCTGGGCCTGAGCTCATCTAAGATGGTCTGATACAAAGTGGAAAAGTGTTCTGTGGTCTGACGAGTCCACATTTCAAATTGTTTCTGGAAACTGTGGACGTTGTGTCATCCGGATCAAAGAGGAAAAGAACCATCCGGATTGTTCTAGGCGCAAAGTGTAAAAGCCAGCATGTGTGATGGTATGGGGGTGTATTAGTGCCCAAGACATGGGTAACTTACACATCTGTGAAGGCGCCATTAATGCTGAAAGGTACATTAAGGTATTGGAGCAACATATGTTGCCATCCAAGCAATGTTATCATGGACGCCCCTGCTTATTTCAGCAAGCTTCATAGTAAAAGAGTGCAGGCGTGGCTTCATAGTAAAAGAGTGCGGGTACTAGACTGGTCTGCCTGTAGTCCAGTAGTACAGTTGGTCGCTACATCTGTAAGTGCAAGTTAAACTCTACTATGCAAGGCGAAAACCGTTTATCAACAACACCCAGAAACGCCGTCGGCTTCGCTGGGCCTGAGCTCATCTAAGATGGTCTGATACAAAGTGGAAAAGTGTTCTGTGGTCTGACGAGTCCACTTTTCAAATTGTTTTTGGAAACTGTGGACGTCGTGTCCTCCGGATCAAAGAGGAAAAGAACCATCCGGATTGTTATAGGCGCAAAGTGTAAAAGCCAGCATGTGTGATGGTATGGGGGTGTATTAGTGCCCAAGACATGGGTAACTTACACATCTGTGAAGGCACCATTAATGCTGAAAGGTACATTAAGGTATTGGAGCAACATACGTTGCCATCCAAGCAACGTTATCATGGACGCCCCTGCTTATTTCAGCAAGACAATGCCAAGCCACTTGTTACAACAGCGTGGCTTCATAGTAAAAGAGTGCAGGTACTAGACTGGCCTGCCTGTAGTCAAGACCTGTCTCCCATTGAAAATGTGAAGCCTAAAATAGCACAACGGAGACCCCCGGACTGTTGAACAACTTAAGCTGTACATCAAGCAAGAATGGGAAAAAATTCCACCTGAGAAGCTTCAAAAATGTGTCTCCTCAGTTCCCAAACGTTTTACTGAGTGTTGTTAAAAGGAAAGGCCATGTAACACAGTGGTAAAAATGCCTCCCGTGACCATTCAATTGAATATAAGTTGAAAAGGATTTGCAAATCATTGTTATTTTGTTTTTATTTACTGTTTGTATGCAAATACATGTACTGTATGATTTACTTGAAAGTAAGTGCTAATTAAGTTTGCCCAAAGAAGAAAAGTCTCTCGGGGGGGAGGGAGGGGAGGGAGTTTGACATTTCACGACACAGGATATGTACAAAAACAGGATTTAGCGGCCGGCGACATTCATTTGTGAAAGCCCTTTTCGTCAACACGCTTGTCTTCTTGTCTACTTTCCCTGAGGGCGGCGAATAATTCCCACTAATCTCGATGTGGGCACCGCAGCCATTTTTGGAGCGCTTACTCCACGGTGTCTTTTCCACCAAATCCCATAATCCCCTACTCGTCCCCAACACACACACACACACACACACACACACATCCTAAATCTGCAGCGAGGTGGTGTTAAACACCAGAGGATAAGTCCATGTATGAGGAGGTAAACGATGCCCATGCGGGGATTCTACTACTTTCTGCTTTGTCCTACTTAAAATATTAAGCCACTAGAAAGCTCAATATGTTAACTTTTCTTTTTTTTTTTTTTACAAACAATGGGCTTCATTCAGTGTGTCACCATGGAATAATTTGTGGGATTTTACATTTTGAATGACATCATCATACTTGCCAACCCTCCCGAATTTTCCGGGAGACTCCCGAAATTCAGCGCCTCTCCCGAAAACCTCCCGGGACAAATAATCTCCCGAAAATCTCCCGATTTTCAGCCGGAGCTGGAGGCCACGCCCCCTCAGCTCCATGCGGACCTGAGTGAGGACAGCCTTTTTTCAAGACGGGAGGACAACAGGGTGACAAGAACTAAATCATCCAGACTAGAGATAAATGGTATTATTATGTTTATCTTACCTAAAAATAAATATATTTATTAATTAAAAAAAACATTTAAAAAAATACATTTTTACTATATTTTGCTAAAAACATCAAAACTAATTGTGTTTTTATTTTTATTTTTTTCTGACTCCTTATTACATCCAGCCATAGAATTATACATTAAAATAAAAATATTTGAAATAATTAATATTAAATTATCATGATAATTTATTTAAAATGACCATATTTAATTATTAAAATAATTGCTTGTTTATCAACAACTTTAGCATTTTATTCATTACATTTTGAAGCTCTCAGAAGCCAAGTTATGTTATATTCCTTAATATTTATTTATGCAAGTTTGAAGTATCAATTATCCAAACACTGTTTTGTTTACATATTTTCAGGATGTATATATATATATATATATATATATATATATATATATATATATATATATATATATATATATATATATATGAAATACTTGACTTGGTGAATTCTAGCTGTCAATATACTCCTCCCCTCTTAACCACGCCCCCAACCACGCCCCGCCCCCAACCCCCCACCTCCCGAAATCGGAGGTCTCAAGGTTGGCAAGTATGTCAATATGTTAACTTTTCTTTTCTTTTTACAAACAATGGGCTTCATTCAGTGTGTCACCATTGAATAATTTGTGGGATTTTACATTTTGAATGACATCATATATGACATTGTACATTAGGGTTGTACGGTATACCGGTACTAGTATAGTATCGCGGTACTAATGAATCAAAAACGGTACTATACTCTGTTTGAAAAAGTACCCGTTCCCGGGCACGTCGTCGCGTCGTGACATTGCTGGTTTTACGAGCAGAGGAGCATGTTCGGCAGCGCGCGCACACACAGAGTACTTACAAGCAGACACGGTGTGTCGACAGAAAAGGGAAAAACGGACGCATTTTGGCCTGAAAACTAACGATAACATGCTTGTCTTCTTGTCTCAGGAAGAGGTGCTTCAAAACACGGCGAGCTAGTGTTTCCATGGCGACAAATAAAGTAACGTTATCACTGGAGGACGAGGAATAGCTAAACATGCTTCACTACACACCGTAGGAGGATACAATAGCTCACCGGCGTCACAATGTAAACAAACGCCATGGGTGGATCTGCACCTGACATCCACTGCAATGATACCAAGTACAAGAGCGTATCTAGTCGATACTACTATGATTACATCGATATTTTTTATCGTCACAAAATCTTTTTTATTTTTAAATTCATATTATGTTTACATATTCAGTAAATACGTCCCTGGACACATGAGGACTTTGAATATGACCAATGTATGATCCTGTAACGACTTGGTATCGGATCGATACCTCCGCAGGAGGATACAACAGCTCACCGGCGTCACAATATAAACAAACGGCATGGGTGGATCTATACCTGATATCCACTGTAATGATACCAAGTACAAGAGTGTATCTAGTCCAAACTACTATGATCACATCGATATTTTTTATCGTCACAAAATCTTTGTTCTTATTTTTTTTAATTCATATTATGTTTATAAACTCAGGAAATATGACCAATGTATGATCCTGTAACTACTTGGTATCGGATCGATACCTCCACAGGAGGATACGACAGCTCACATAACTATGCTAGTGTTGCTAACCTAGCACAATGTTAAAATGTGACGCTAGCATGTAACTCATATAGCTATGATAGTGTTGCTAACCTAGCATAATGTTAAAAGGTAACATTAGCATGTAGGCTTATATAGCCATGCTAGTGTTGCTAACCTAGCGTGATGTTAAAATGTAATGTTAGCATGTAGCACACATAGCCATGCTAGTGTTGCTGACCTAGCGTGATGTTAAAATGTAATGTTAGCACGTAGCTCACATAACTATGCTAGTGTTGCTAACCTAGCACGATGTTAAAATGCAATCTTAGCATGCAGCTCACATAACTATTCTAGTGTTGCTAACCTAGCACAATGTTAAAATGTGACGCTAGCATGTAGTTCACATAGCTATGCTAGTGTTGCTCACCTAGCATAATGTTAAAAGGTAATATTAGCATGTAGGTTTCAGTGACGTGCGGTCACTAGAGGCAGGTGAGGCCCAACCTCACCTGCCATCATGGAAAGAAAAAAAATTTAAAAAGAAAAAAAATTAATTAAATTGTTATATGTATCCAGTGATTATAATATAAAGTTATTTTCCATTTAACTTCACCAGTTTTAGATTATTTTTATTCAAAATCGCTGAATTTTCACATTTGCCGTTCAAATACTGAGAAGAGACGGTGCGGTGATCAGCAGCCAGTTGAGGCACGTCACTCAGTGCCTCAACATGGATTGCGCAATGACTCGGCTAACTGCTGGCCTGCTGTGCAGTGAGACCGTATTGCTATATGAACTATACTATACATTTCCATAGTTTAGTTAGCTGAGGTATATAATGTACAGTGTATTTTGTCAACAACTGTATGTGTGTAAAGTATTTCTTGTGCTGAGCAATCATAAAACTGCTGCGAAGACGCACTGTGTGAGGCTCGCGTAATCCCGCCTCCTGGTGCCGGTTAATGCACCTCCGCCGCAGAGTGCACCCCCCGACGGGAGCGCCACACCAACCAATGCCCACACCCAAACCCTCCATGTGCAAGACCGAATCCACCCAAAAAAAGTCACTTAACAAGAAGCCAAAAAGTGCAAAAACAACAATGCTCGCGCCGGAGGAGCCGTGAACGACTGCAGGGACACAACATTAGGTACACCTGCAGACTGCAGCACGGATTTCATATTTCATTCATTCACAACTCCTCCAACACGGACACCACTGTTCCCGCACTTATAAGTAAAGGTAAGACCATAATAACGTTTTTTTTAAATTAAATGTGCTTTTTTGTGTGCTACAGTTTGTATGTGTAAAGTTAAAGTTAAGTTAAAGTACCAATGATTGTCACACACACACTAGGTGTGGTGAAATTTGTCCTCTGCATTTGACCCATCCCCTTGATCACCCCCTGGGAGGTGAGGGGAGCAGTGGGCAGCAGCGGCGCCGCGCCCGGGAATAATTTTTGGTGATTTAACCCCCAATTCCAACCCTTGATGCTGAGTGCCAAGCAGGGAAGAATGCTGGTATGAGCTTTTAAACATAACCCGTTAACTGCTGCCAATCAAATGGTGAATAAGATACTCTTTAGGGTTCATATGTTTGTAAATCTGACTGTGATGAAGTCAGTGCCTCACCAGCCATCAACCTCACCGCACGTCACTGGTAGGTTTATATAGCCATGCGAGTGTTGCTAACCTAGAATGATGTTAAAATGTAAAGTTAGCATGTAGCTCACGTAGCCATGCTAGTGTTGCTAACCTAGCATAATGTTAAAACGTAATATTAGCATGTAGGGCTATATAGCCATGCTAGTGTTGCTAACCTAGCATGATGTTAAAATGTGACGTTAGCATGTAGTTCACATAGCCATGCTAGTGTTGCTAACCTAGCACAATGTTAAAATGTGACGCTAGCATGTATCTCATACGGCCATGCTTGTGTTGCTAACCTAGCGTGATGTTAAAATGTAATGTTAGCACATAGCTCACATAACTATGCTAGTGTTGCTAACCTAGCACGATGTTAAAATGCAATCTTAGCATGTAGCTCACATAACTATTCTAGTGTTGCTAACCTAGGATGATGTTAAAATGTGACGCTAGCATGTAGTTCACATAGCTATGCTAGCGTTGCTCCCCTAGCATAATGTTAAAAGGTAATATTAGCATGTAGGCTTATAAAGCCATGCTGGTGTTGCTAACCTAGCGTGATGTTAAAATGCAATCTTAGCATGCAGCTCACATAACTATGCTAGTGTTGCTAACCTAGCACGATGTTAAGATGTGACGTTAGCATGTAGTTCACATAGCTATGCTCGTGTAGCTAACCTAGCGTGATGTTAAAATGCAATCTCAGTATGCAGCTCACATAACTATGCTAGTGTTGCTAACCTAGCATGATGTTAAAATGCAATCTTAGTATGCAGCTCACATAACTAGGCGAGTGTTGCTAACCTAGCACGATATTAAAATGTGACGTTAGCATGTAGCACACATAACTATGCTAGTGTTGCTAACCTAGAATGATTTTAAAATGTAATGTTAGCATGTAGCTCACATAGCCATGCTAGTGTTGCTAACCTAGCATAATGTTAAAAGGTAATATTAGCATGTAGGGCTATATAGCCATGCTAGTGTTGCTAACCTAGCATGATGTTAAAATGTAATGTTAGCATGTAGCTCATATAGCCATGCTAGTGTTGCTAACCTTGCATAATGTTAAAAGGTAATATTAGCATGTAGGGCTATATAGCCATGCTAGTGTTGCTAACCTAGCACGATATTAAAATGTGACGTTAGCATGTAGCACACATAACTATGCTAGTGTTGCTAACCTAGAATGATTTTAAAATGTAATGTTAGCATGTAGCTCACGTAGCCATGCTAGTGTTGCTAACCTAGCATGATGTTAAAATGTGACGTTGGCATGTATTTCATATAACTATGCTAGTGTTGCTAACCTAGCACAATGTTAAAATGTGACACTAGCATGTAGTTCACATAGCCATGCTAGTGTTGCTAACCTAGCATAATGTTAAAAGGTAATATTAGCATGTACTGCTATATAGCCATGCTAGTGTTGCTAACCTAGCACGATGTTAAAATGTAATGTTAGCATGTAGCACACATAGCCATGCTAGTGTTGCTAACCTAGCGTGATGTTAAAATGCAATCTTAGCATGTAGCTCACATAACTATGCGAGAGTTGCTAATCTAGCACAATGTTAAAATGTGACGCTAGCATGTATTTCACATAGCTATGCTAGTGTTGCTCACCTAGCATAATGTTAAAAGGTAATATTAGCATGTAGGCCTATATAGCCATGCTAGTGTTGCTAACCTAGCATGATGTTAAAATGCAATCTTAGCATTCAGCTCACATAGCTATGCTAGTGTTGCTAACCTAGCATGATGTTAAAATGTGACGTTAGCATGTAGTTCACATAGCTATGCTAGTGTTGCTAACCTAGAATTATGTTAAAATGTAATGTTAGCACGTAGCTCACATAGCCATGCTAGTGTTGCTAACCTAGCATAATGTTAAAAGGTAATATTAGCATGTAGGGCTATATAGCCATGCTAATGTTGCTAACCTAGAATGATTTTAAAATGTAATGTTAGCATGTAGCTCACGTAGCCATGCTAGTGTTGCTAACCTAGCATAATGTTAAAAGGTAATATTAGCATGTAGGGCTATATAGCCATGCTAGTGTTGCTAACCTAGCACGATATTAAAATGTGACGTTAGCATGTAGCACACATAGCCATGCTAGTGTTGCTAACCTAGCGTGATGTTAAAATGTAATATTAGCATGTAGCACACATAACTATGCTAGTATTGCTAACCAAAAATGATGTTAAAAGGCAATGTGGGTCAACTACACAATAGGGCTTCTTGTAGACACACTCGGTCTGATGAAAACACAATTTATGAGCATTAAAGCCACACACACACACACACACACACACACACACACACACACACACACACACATGTTATCATTTGGAACTTGTGGGCACCACCCTTTCTACAGCTTGTGGAGGCATAAACAAAATGGTGTAAAATGTCCACTGGCCAGTTAGCTCATACACGTCTTTAAATAAAAAAGAAATGTGCTGATCATTCTTACTGGGGACCCTGGGGAAAAGATGTTAGTTAATATGGTCCCCAAACCGTCAGAGGTCCCCTAAAGGTGAGTGTGTAAACAGAGCCATGTCCCCATTAAGCCAGCACACACACACACAAGTTCCAGCATCAAGACTAACACATTTGTGTAAATATGATACTTATTTAAGGTTTTCCTTTATCCGAGAATCAACTTTGTCGGGCCAAAAAAGATGTTTTTGTGCGAGTAAATATCTAACTGCAGCGACAACGCAAAGATGGTTGAAGTCTGCAGATGGTCTGACACGTTCAACACGCCACGTCTTCTTTCCGTTTGCTCGGCCCCTTTTAAATTATTCAATATTATTCAATATTTGCCATGTGCAAGCAGGCCGGCGGAGAAGCTGTGCCGCACTGATAGCGGCGCGCCTGCAACAGGCGGGTTCATTGTTCCGTTACCGCGGGGACTTGACCTTTAACCCCGAGGACAACAGGCAAAAAAAATAGAAAAATCCTGCTTGCGACTTGTGTTTGATTTAATAGTTTAACCTGATGACTCGTATCACACTCTTCTGTGTGTGTCAGCTAGTCAAAATAAATACAAACCCCGTTTCCATATGAGTTGGGAAATTGTGTTAGATGTAAATATAAACGGAATACAATGATTTGCAAATCCTTTTCAACCCATATTCAGTTGAATGCGCTACAAAGACAACATATTTGATTTTTTTTTTGTTGCAAATAATAATTAACTTAGAATTCCATGGCTGCAACACGTGCCAAAGTAGTTGGGAAAGGGCATGTTCACCACTGTGTTACATCACCTTTCCTTTTAACAACACTCAGTAAAACGTTTGGGAACTGAGGAGACACATTTTTGAAGCTTCTCAGGTGGAATTCTTTCCCATTCTTGCTTGATGTACAGCTTAAGTTGTTCAACAGTCCGGGGGTCTCCGTTGTGCTATTTTAGGCTTCATAATGCGCCACACATTTTCAATGGGAGACAGGTCTGGACTACAGGCAGGCCAGTCTAGTACCCGCACTCTTTTACTATGAAGCCACGTTGATGTAACACGTGGCTTGGCATTGTCTTGCTGAAATAAGCAGGGGCGTCCATGGTAACGTTGCTTGGATTGCTCCAAAAGCTGTATGTACCTTTCAGCATTAATGGCGCCTTCACAGATGTGTAAGTTACCCATGTCTTGGGCACTAATACACCCCCATACCATCACACATGCTGGCTTTTACACTTTGCGCCTATAACAATCCGGATGGTTCTTTTCCTCTTTGGTCCGGAGGACACGACGTCCACAGTTTCCAAAAACAATTTGAAATGTGGACTCGCCAGACCACAGAACACTTTTCCACTTTGTATCAGTCCATCTTAGATGAGCTCAGGCCCAGCAAAGCCGACGGCGTTTCCGGGTGTTGTTGATAAACGGTTTTCGCCTTGTATAGGAGAGTTTTGACTTGCACTTACAGATGTAGCGACCAACTGTAGTTACTAACAGTGGGTTTCTGAAGTGTTCCTGAGCCCATGTGGTGATATCCTTTACACACTGATGTCGGTTTTTGATGCAGTACAGCCTGAGGGATCGAAGGTCACGGGCTTAGCTGCTTACGTGCAGTGATTTCTCCAGATTCTCTGAACCCTTTGATGATATTACGGACCGTAGATGGTGAAATCTCTAAATTCCTTGCAATAGCTGGTTGAGAAAGGTTTTTCTTAAACTGTTCAACAATTTGCTCACGCATTTTGTAGACAAAGTGGTGACCCTCGCCCCATCCTTGTTTGTGAATGACTGAGCATTTCATGGAATCTACTTTTATACCCAATCATGGCACCCACCTGTTCCCAATTTTTGTTTATGAGTTTGAACATCAAATATGTTGTCTTTGTAGCATATTCAACTGAATATGGGTTGAAAATGATTTGCAAATCATTGCATTCCATTTATATTTACATCTAACACAATTTCCCAACTCATATGGAAACAGGGTTTGTATGTATATGTATATATATATATATATATATATATATATATATATATATATATATATGTATGTGTGGGAAAAAAATCTCCTGATGATTGAGGGTACCCCCCCTCATGAAACAGGCCTGTAGAGATGAAATAGTCTTGTGATTTTTTTTTTCTCCCACACATACATATATTGCGCTCTACTACGGTATCGAGCACTATTTTTTGGATAACCTTATTAAGACATATATATATATATATATATATATATACATATATATATATATATATATATATACATATACATATATATATATATATATATATATATATATATATATATATATATATATATATATATATATATATATATATATACATACACACACATATTTTTATATATATATATATATATATATATATATATATATATATATATATATATATATATATATACACACATACATACCGGCCTCCAGACACTTTTTTTTTCTCTAATTCTGGCCCCCCGAGACAAAATAATTGCCCAGGCCTGCTATAAAAACTAATCTGTCACCAACAGTCAAAAAATATTTGATTTTGAAACCTACTTTGCGCTGAGCAGGAACTTTTAATGTTGTGTAATTCGAAAGCCGTTAACAATACAACAACACATGTCAACATACATTTTTTTCCTAGAAATGGCCCCTTTGGCTCCCGTGTTTTATGTCAACTAAAGCGGTTCAATCACTTATGTTGACTTAAGTTATAAAACAAGGTGGTGGACCAGGACTTGATTGGTCGTGGAATTAAACACGTCTCACTTCAAAGGGTTCATTTGAGCCAATCTGAAAAGTGACCTTAACCATTGCTTGTACACTAAAAACACGATCTTTGGGGGCCACAGTTTAACCCTGGAACAGATTATTTCTATTTCCACGACTTCCCTCGTGAAAAAGTGTTTCCGAATCAGCATTTTTTTTCTTCCCCCAGCCAATCATCGTCGTCCTTTTTCCACGGCGTGTCAAAGATGATTGATGTATTTTTAAAGGACTTCCAGCCCCAATATGTTGCAGTTAGCTGGGGGTCCAGGATCAAATTGCTTTTGCCGAGCAGCCGCCGTATGAAGTCAAAACAAATTTCCTCCTGGCCCCGGGGTCAAAATAAACTTAATATTGTGTCCAAGAGTATGACGCGGCAACAGGTGGCGCTAAAACCGAATCATCTTAGCCATTAATGTAATGTTTACAATTTAAAAAAACTAAACGAGAACGATACTTTGCATTTTACATTCAGTAAGCATGAAATTAGGGCTCCGATATCAGAAAAAAAAAAAAAAATGAATCGCCAGTTAACATCTAAATGTCCTCTGATAGACACGCAAAGTTGGTCTTTTCTTCTATTTAAATCAAGTCATTTACAAAAAGGTAAACATGGCAGGCTATACGCTACTAGGAGCTAGGGGCTACACAACAGCTAAGCACACAATAGCACACAAGCTCGACATACATAATAAATGCAGTCTAAAACAGCACATTTGTATCAAAAATATATATATATATATATCAGTGATGTGCGGTGAGGTTGATGGCTGGTGAGGCACTGACTTCATCACAGTCAGATTTACAAACATATGAACCCTAAAGAGTATCTTATTCACCATTTGATTGGCAGCAGTTAACGGGTTATGTTTAAAAGCTCATACCAGCATTCTTCCCTGCTTGGCACTCAGCATCAAGGGTTGGAATTGGGGGTTATTAAATCACCAAAAATTATTCCCGGGCGTGGCGCCGCTGCTGCCCACTGCTCCCCTCACCTCCCAGGGGGTGATCAAGGGGATGGGTCAAATGCAGAGGACAAATTTCATTACACCTAGTGTGTGTGTGACAATCATTGGTACTTTAACTTAACTTTAACTTTACACATACAAACTGTAGCACACAAAAAAGCACATTTAATAAAAAAAACGTTATTATGGTCTTACCTTTACTTATAAATAAAGTCCATTCGCCGCTGTTGTGCTGGATTAATGAACCCCCTGACGGGAGTGTTATATCAACTAAAGCCCTCAATTCAACTTTCCACGTGCAAGATTGAATCTATTTAAAAAAGTGTAACCGAGGGTTTATAAATGTCGCCTATACTGTATGAAACTACAAAATAACAAACACGGAGGCTCCAGTTTACACGAGGACCACTTTATTTACCTTCTTTCAAAAACCTCCGCTCCACTACAACATGTCATCACTTCCGCTCTTGGCACCTTCAAAATAAGAGCTCAAGGCATATACTGTATAACAGCGCATAACAGGAACTTAACATCACAAATAGGAAAGCCCATGAAAATAGGTTACAAAAGTTATTTAATAAGAAGCCAAAAAGTGCAAAAACAATAATGTTCATGTTGGAGGAGTTGTGAATTAGATACACCTGCAGTCTGCAGGTGTACCTAATGTTGTGGCCCTGCAGTCATTCACAACTCCTCCAACACGAACATTATTGTTTTTGCACTTTTTGGCTTCTTATGAAATAACTTTTTTAAATAGATTCAATCTTGCACGTGGAAAGTTTAAGTGTGGGCTTTAGTTGATATAACACTCTCGTCAGGGGTTGCCGTGCATTCTACGGCGGGGGTGCAGGAGGCGAGCCTCAGCCAGTGCGTCTTTTGCAGCCCTTTTATGATCGCTCAGCACAAGAAATACGTTACACACATACAGTTGTTGACAAAATACACTGTACATTATATACCTCAGCTAACTAAACTATGGAAATGTATAATATAATTCATACAGCAATACGGTCTCACTGCACAGCAGGCCAGCAGTTAGCCGAGTCCGTCCATGTTGAGGCACTGAGTGACGTGCCTCGACTGGCTGCTGTTCACCGCACCGTCTCTTCTCAGTATTTGAACGGCAAATGTGAAAATTCAGCGATTTTGAATAAAAATAATCTAAAACTAGTGAAGTTAAATGGAAAATAACTTTATAGTATAATCACTGGATACATTTAACAATTTAATATATATTTTTTCTTTTTACATTTTTTTTCTTTCCATGATGGCAGGTGAGGCCCCGCCTCACCTGCCTCTAGTGACTGCACGTCACTGATATATATATATATATATATATATATATATATATATATATATATATATATATATATATATATATATATATATATATATATATATATATATATATATATATATATTTATATATACAAACCCCGTTTCCATACGAGTTGGGAAATTGTGTTAGATGTAAATATAAATGGAATACAATGATTTGCAAATCCTTTTCAACCCATATTCAGTTGAATATGCTACAAAGACAACATATTTGATGTTCAAACTTTTTTTTTTTTGCAAATAATAATTAACTTAGAATTTCATGGCTGCAACACGTGCCAAAGTAGTTGGGAAAGGGCATGTTCACCACTGTGTTACATCACCTTTTCTTTTAACAACACTCAGTAAACGATTGGGAACTGAGGAAACTAATTGTTGAAGCTTTGAAAGTGGAATTCTTTCCCATTCTTGTTTTATGTAGAGCTTCAGTCGTTCAATAGTCCGGGGGTCTCCGCTGTCGTATTTTACGCTTCATAATGCGCCACACATTTTCGATGGGAGACAGGTCTGGACTGCAGGCGGGCCAGGAAAGTACCCGCACTCTTTTTTTTACAAAGCCACGCTGTTGTAACACGTGCTAAATGTGGCTTGGCATTGTCTTGCTGAAATAAGCAGGGGCGTCCATGAAAAAGACGGCGCTTAGATGGCAGCATATGTTGTTCCAAAACCTGTATGTACCTTTCAGCATTAATCACAGATGTGTAAGTTACCCATGTCTTGGGCACTAATACACCCCCATACCATCACACATGCTGGCTTTTGAACTTTGCGTCGATAACAGTCAAGGCAGAGGCGTGCAGTAACCAGTAACAAACGTGTCCACATCGTTCAACTTACTGCGTCGCGTCGCGATCTTAACGGCGTGAACTATTGCGGTCCGTCGGAAAAAAACAACTGCCACTCCTCTTCAACTTAGAGACAGCGTAAGTCCATTCCAGACGGTCAACAATAAATAGGTTAGTGTTTAATATCGCACTGCCGATATTATCGGCCGATAAATGCTTTAAAATGTAATATCGGAAATTATCGGTATCGGTTTCAAAAAGTAAAATAGATGACTTTTTAGAACGCCGCTGTGTACACGGACGTAGGAGGAAGTACAGAGCGTGAATTGATTACCATGAATTGATTTACGTGGACCCCGACTTAAACAAATTGAAAAACTTATTCGGGTGTTGCCATTTAGTGGTCAATTGTACGGAATATGTACTGTACTGTGCAATCTACTAATACAAGTTTCAATCAATCAATCAAAAGCGCCAATCAACCTTAAAGGCACTGCCTTTGCGTGCCGGCCCAATCACGTAATATCTACGACTTTTCACACACACAAGTGAATGCAAGCCATACTTGGTCAACAGCCATACAGGTCACACTGAGGGTGGCCGTATAAACAACTTTAACACTGTTACAAACAACGTTCCCTCTAAGGTGCGCGCCTGTGCAATTGCGCACTGCTCAAGCGTCCTCTGCGCACTGCAAATCTATGCCGCGCACAAAATCAAATAAAAAAAATAAGCGCATAACGATTTTCGACAGAGAAAACAGTTTTCGTCATCATTGTTCAAATATTGTAACGTCTGTCGAGACGCTTTGAGGACATGAATTCCATCCATCACTTTACTGAGCAAAACTCTTTATTGTCGGCCATAAACACATCACCAAAACATTAGTAAAAAAAATGATATCTAGCAAAACTGGTCATTTTCTGCAGCACAAACCAGACCAAAAGCAACTTTGTTATATCAACAGCAGCCGCTCGCTCTTTCTCACATGCGCCAACACATGCACATACGGTGGAGCCTAACTCTAAAGTGTTTGTGAGTTGCAGTTTGTATTTGTGAATGAATCCAGTGCACAGCTGCGGTAATCAATACAAAAAGGCGACGTGAGTGCGCAATGTTTAAATAGGAACTTCTGATCCTAATTCAGACTCCCAAATTAGAGCTCCCGTTTTCTTATTGATTTTATAATGTATATTTGTATAATGTGTGTGTTCTGAAATAGTGACTGAGAATAGAACAAGGATGGACAATTCAACCCTTAACTCAACAATGAGTAGATGAGTGTTATGTGTGTGTATATGTGTAAATAAATGAACACTGAAATTCAAGTATTTATTTTATTTATTTATACATATATATATATATATATATATATATATATATATATATATATATATATATATATATATATATATATATATATATATAGCTAGAATTCACTGAAAGTCAAGTATTTCTTATATATATATATATATCTTAACCACGCCCCCCGCCCCACCCCCCACCTCCCGAAATCGGAGGTCTCAAGGTTGGCAAGTATGCCCACGACTGTATATATCGGTATCGGTTGATATCGGAATCGGTAATTAAGAGTTGGACAATATCGGATATTGGCAAAAAAAAAAGCCATCTCTACTTTCCAGTCATCGCCTGCCTCCAATTAACACTGCCTCGTCTTTGCGCATTGGCTAAATAAACAGCCCGGCCATAATTAAACGCAGCCTTAAGAGAATAATATGGAAGAAAGTACACAGGAAGTGAGCGGATAACTCAAAGTGAAGCCTTTGGAGTCATCGCTGTTAGTATCATAGCGGATAAGAGCATCACAACATGATGCCATTCAATCACAATAATAAAGGAGTCAGGTTTCTGGAAGCGTCACAATAAAAACCAACAGGCTGCAATCATTAGTTGGGGGGGAGGAAAAAAACAAACCCAACTCTCATTTTCAGTCTGGCTAATTTTCATCAGCGGGGATTTGAAATGGATTCGCTGCATCCTACTCCAAACACGCAGGCCATTATTGTGATAATAATAATAATAATAGAAGTGCCTGCCACACGCCTGCAAAGCGCTGCGTTGTTGTGACGAATTAACACTGCTGGCGAGCCTGTCAAGTGCGGCGAGTGATGGGAATTGAGGGGGAAGACGCTTTAGCTACTTAACGTCTCGGATTATCTCCGGGAAACTGATTTTAGCGGGATCGTTCCACCCCCTTACCCCCCCTGGAGAGGAGGTCGGGAGAGTTTCGAGGAGCGCTTGATTTGTTTGCGAGCCACCAGGAGGGGAAAACGCCGAGCCACGCTCGTGTGACTTTTAAAAGAAGCACGCTTGTCATGAGGGACGTTGGCGGGACCTCAGGATGCAGAGGCGGCAGGCTAAGTGCTAAATAAAAGGCTAGCGATCAGAGGCAGGTTTAACAAGCTTGCCCACGCACAAAAAGCCGGATGCTACATTTGGCTACCACGTCACTGAAATACAAAACCCCCAAAACCAGTGAAGTCGTCACGTTGTGTAAAAGGTAAATAAAAAACAGATTTGCAAATACTTTTCAACTTATATTCAATTGAATAGACTGCAAAGACAAGATATTTAACGTTCGAACTGGTAAACCTTGTTATTTTTTGCAAATAGTAGCTCATTTGGAATTTGATGCCCGCAACATGTTTCCAAAAAGCTGGCACAAGTGGCAAAAAAGACTGAGAAAAGTTTAAGGAATGCTCATCAAAAACTTTTTTGGAACATCCCGCAGGTGAACAGGCTAATTGGGAACAGGTGGGTGCCATGATTGGGTATAGAAGCAGCTTCCATGAACAAACAAGGACGGGGCGAGGGTCACCACTTTGTCAACAAATGCGTGAGCAAATTGTCCCAACAGTTTAAAGAACAACATTTCTCAACCAGCTATTGCAAGGAATTTAGGGGTTTCACCATCAACGGTTTGTAATATCACCAAAAGGTTCAGAGAATCTGCACGTAAGCAGCTAAGCCCGTGACCTTCGATCCCTCTGGCGGTACTGCATCAAAAAGCGACATCAGTGTGTAAAGGATATCACCACATGGGCTCAGGAACACTTCAGAAAACCACTCTGAGTGACTACAGTTGGTCGCTACATCTGTAAGTGCAAGTTAAAACTCTCCTATGCAAAGCCACAGCCATTTATCAACAACACCCAGAAACGCCGCCATGGACTGATGCAAAGTGGAAAAGTGTTTTTGGAAACTGTGGACGTCGTGTCCTCCGGAAACAAAGAGGAAATTAATCATCCGGATTGTTATAGGCGCAAAGTGTAAAAGCCAGCATGTGTGATGGTATGGGGGTGTATTAGTGCCCAAGACATGGGTAACTTACACATCTGTGAAGGCACCATTAATGCTGAAAGGTACATACAGGTTTTGGAGCAACACATGTTGCCATCCAAGCAACGTTATCATGGACGCCCCTGCTTATTTCAGCAAGACAATGCCAAGCCACTTGTTACAACAGCGTGGCTTCATAGTAAAAGAGTGCAGGTACTAGACTGGCCTGCCTGTAGTCCAGACCTGTCTCCCATTATGAAGCCTAAAATACCACAACGGAGACCCCCGGACTGTTGAACAACTTAAGCTGAATGGGAAAGAATCCCACCTGAGAAGCTTCAAAAATGTGTCTCCTCAGTTCCCAAACGTTTACTGGGTGTTGTTAAAAGGAAAGGCCATGTAACGCAGTGGTTAAAATGCCCCTCTGACAACTTTTTTGCAATGTGTTGCTGCCATTAAATTCTAAGTTAACATGAAATATCTTATCTTTGCAGTCTATTCAATTGAATATAAGTTGAAAAGGATTTGCAAATCTGTTTTTATTTACCATTTACACAACGTGACAACTTCACTGGATTGAGGGTTTTTGTAAATGGACAAAGGTTTAGTAGTTATTTGTATTTATGTAACAGCCAATTGGACACACAGGTACAGTATGAATACATATTTATGAGAGTTTAAAAGTCGACGGATAATTTAGAACCACTGCATTTGTCTACGCTTTATAACCTTAACGATTAGTCGACGACTAATCGACTATCAACGTCGGTCGTTAGTGTATCTTGTCAGTCATCAGCTCATAAGAACCACACAAAGGTTTAATGGAAGTGACTCTGAAACATCTTTGACAAACAAAAAAGAGTCCATTCAACCTTTGTGGATAGTAGAAAACTCCTTTCATGCAAATATTTTAAAAAAGCCCAAAAAGAAATGAGGTCGGCCAGCCCTGCAAGGTGTCCCTTATTCCTTTTCAAAGACCTTAGTGTGTTCAGTTGCTGCAATGAGGCCATTCATCCATCCATTCATGCATTAGTACTGCACATCATCGCCATTCTTTGCTCATAAAGAATCGACGTCACATGACCTGGTTTACTGTTCATAACATGAGTTGTCCTCTCCATGGCGACGAATAAAGTGCGTTTCCTACAAGTAGCATTATCACTGGAGGACGAGGAATAGCTAAACATGCTTCACTGCACACCGTAGGAGGATACAACAGTAAACAAACGCCATGGGTGGATCTACACCTGACATCCACTGTAATGATACCAAGTACAAGAGCGTATCCAGTTGATGCTACTATGATTACGTCGATATTTTTTATCGTCACAAAATGTGTTTTCTTTTTTTTTAAATTCATATTATGACGGTAAACTCAGTAAATACGTCCCTGGACACATAGTACAGTAACTCACCAAAGCCTCACATGATATTTGCTTGTAGTTTTTTGTTCAATTGTTTGTTCAATTCTGACCGCATGGTCACATTATACCATAAATACAATTAAAAAAATATATATATATATATTTATATATATATATATATTTATATATATATATATATATATATTGACCAAGCAACCCCCTCGTACCAAAAAGCCCTTGATGAAAGTGGATACAATTTCACCCTCACCTATGAACCCACGCCAGGAAACCAACCAAAAAAGAACAGAAAACGAAACAACATCATCTGGTACAACCCCCCATACAGCAAAAACGTCTCAACTAACAT
Organism: Nerophis lumbriciformis; assembly: GCF_033978685.3. Taxonomy (NCBI): domain Eukaryota; kingdom Metazoa; phylum Chordata; class Actinopteri; order Syngnathiformes; family Syngnathidae; genus Nerophis; species Nerophis lumbriciformis. The sequence continues at coordinate 69,328,436 of NC_084548.2, forward strand.
TGGCCACAAATTCCTCAGTCTGATTGACAAACACTTCCCCAAAGGCAACACCCTAAGAAAAGTATTCAACAAGAACAACATTAAACTGAGCTACAGCTGTATGAACAATATACGACAAATTATCTCAAACCACAACAAAACAATTGCAAATGAGCCGTCGGCCCCCGGACAGAGCGACCCCAAAACCAACAAAGGCTGCAACTGCCGCAAGAAACCTGATTGCCCTCTCAACTGGGGGTGCTTACAAACATCAGTTGTTTACCAATCTAAGGTAACACGCAAGGACATTAACACATCCGACACATATGTAGGATTAACCGAGGGAGAGTTTAAAACCAGATGGAACAATCACAAGGCTTCTTTCAGGAACCAAAACCTGCGGAATACCACAGAACTCAGCAAACACATTTGGGACCTCAAAGACAATAATGTTGAATATTCAATAACATGGCAAATTCTTGCATCCAGCACACCTTACAATAGTGGTAATAAAAGATGCAACCTATGCTTGAAAGAGAAACTGTTTATTATTTACCGTCCAGACCTGTCATCCCTCAACAAGCGCAGCGAAATTGTATCAGCATGCCGCCACAGACGGAAACACCTCCTAGGTAACACATGAGCCAATCACCACGCCCCTACGCCAGCCTGTACCCACCCACTCTGTGCCCTATATAAACCATGGTATGTGAATGCTCCCATTAAAATCTCCTGATGATTGAGGGAACCCCTCATGAAACAGGCCTGTAGAGATGAAGTAGTCTTGTGATTTTTTTTCCCACACATACATATATTGCGCTCTACTACGGTATCGAGCACTATTTTTTGGATAACCTTATTAAGACATATATATATATATATATATAAAAATATACCGTATTTTTCACATTTTAAGTCGCAGTCTTGTTTATCGTTTGGCCGGGGTTGCGACTTATACTCTGGAGCGACTTATGTGTGAAATTATTAACACATTACCGTAAAATATCAAATAATATTATTCATCTCATTCACGAAAGAGACTAGACCAGTGGTCGGCAACCCGCGGCTCTCGAGCCGCATGCGGCTCTTTAGCGCCGCCCTAGTGGCTCTCTGGAGCTTTTTTTTAAAAATGTATGAAAAATGCCAAAATATGAGGGGAAAAAAAGTAATTTTTTGTTTTAATATGGTTTCTGTAGGAGGGCAAACATAACACCAGCCTCCCTAATTGTTACAAAGCACACTGTTTGTATTAAACATGCTTCACTGATTCGAGTATTTGGCGAGCACCGTTTTGTCCTACTAATTTTGGCGGTCCTTGAACTCACCCTAGTTTGTTTACATGTATAACTTTCTCCGACTTTCTAGGACGTGTTTTATGCCACTTCTTTTTCCTGTCTCATTTTGTCCACCAAACTTTAAACGTTGTGCGTGAATGCACAAAGGTGAGTTTTGTTGGTGTTATTGACTTGTGTGGAGTGCTAATCAGACATATTTGGTCACTGCATGACTAAGCTAATCGATGCTAACATGCTATTTAGGCTAGCTATATGTACATATTGCAACATTATGCCTCATTTGTAGCTATATTTGAGCTCATTTAGTTTCCTTTAAGTCATATTAATTCAATTTATATGTCATGACACACTATCTGTATGTTATATGGCTTTTAATTTTTTTGCGGCTCCAGACAGATTTGTTTTTGTATTTTTGGTCCAATATGGCTCTTTCAACATTTTGGGTTGCCGACCCCTGGACTAGACGTATATCAGCGTGACAGACTTTATTTTCTTCTTTTTTTTGTCCTGTCCAGCTTCTCAGGCAAATCATATAGTTGATGTAGATGCCCATAACGGCTGTTCACATTGACTTTACGAAAGAGAAGTGGAGGATACTTCTCTTGTTGCCTTATTTGTATTTGACTTTATTAAATGTATTTACAAACCCCGTTTCCATATGAGTTGGGAAATTGTGTTGGATGTAAATATAAATGGAATTTTGCAAATCCTTTTCAACCCATATTCAGTTGAATGCACTACAAAGACAACATATTTGATGTTCAAACTCATAAACGTAATTTTTTTTTTTCAAATAATTATTAACTTAGAATTTCATGGCTGCAACACGTGCCAAAGTAGTTGGGAAAGGGCATGTTCACCACTGTGTTACATGGCCTTTCCTTTTAACAACACTCAGTAAACGTTTGGGAACTGAGGAGACACACTTTTTAAGCTTCTCAGGTGGAATTCTTTCCCATTCTTGCTTGATGTACAGCTTAAGTTGTTCAACAGTCCGGGGGTCTCCGTTGTGCTATTTTAGGCTTCATAATGCGCCACACATTTTCAATGGGAGACAGGTCTGGACTGCAGGCGGGCCAGTCTAGTACCCGCACTCTTTTACTACAAAGCCACGTTGATGTAACACGTGGCTTGGCATTGTCTTGCTAAAATAAGCAGGGGCGTCCATGGTAACGTTGCTTGGATGGCAACATATGTTGCTCCAAAACCTGTATGTACCTTTCAGCATTAATGGCGCCTTCACAGATGTGTAAGTTACCCATGTCTTGGGCACTAATACACCCCCATACCATCACACATGCTGGCTTTTACACTTTGCGCCTATAACAATCCGGATGGTTCTTTTCCTCTTTGGTCCGGAGGACACGACGTCCACAGTTTCCAAAAACAATTTGAAATGTGGACTCGTCAGACCACAGAACACTTTTCCACTTTGCATCAGTCTATCTTAGATGAGCTCAGGCCCAGTGAAGCCGACGGCGTTTCTGGGTGTTGTTGATAAACGGTTTTCGCCTTGCATAGGAGAGTTTTAACTTGCACTTACAGATGTAGCGACCAACTGTAGTTACTGACAGTGGGTTTCTGAAGTGTTCCTGAGCCTATGTGGTGATATCCTTTACACGCTGATGTCGCTTGTTGATGCAGTACAGCCTGAGGGATCGAAGGTCACGGGCCTAGCTGCTTACGTGCAGTGATTTCTCCAGATTCTCTGAACCCTTTGATGATATTACGGACCGTAGATGGTGAAATCCCTTAATTCCTTGCAATAGCTGGTTGAGAAATGTTGTTCTTAAACTGTTCAACAATTTGCTCACGCATTTGTTGACAAAGTGGTGACCCTCGCCCCATCCTTGTTTGTGAATGACTGAGCATTTCATGGAATCTACTTTTATACCCAATCATGGCACCCACCTGTTCCCAATTTTCCTGCACACCTGTGGGATGTTCCAAATAAGTGTTTGATGAGCATTCCTCAACTTTATCAGTATTTATTGCCACCTTTCCCAACTTCTTTGTCACGTGTTGCTGGCATCAAATTCTAAAGTTAATGATTATTTGCGGGAAAAATTTTTTTTATCAGTTTGAACATCAAATATGTTGTCTTTGTAGCATATTCAATTGAATATGGGTTGAAAATGATTTGCAAATCATTGTATTCCATTTATATTTACATCTAACACAATTTCCCAACTCATATGGAAACGGGGTTTGTATGTTTTTTTCCTTCTTTATTATGCATTTTTACACTTATACTCCGGAGCGATTTATAATCCGAAAAATACGGTATTTAGTTATTTTGCAACCCAAAAATATCATTGAACGGTTTGTTTCCCATGCATTTTATAGCGATCCAAAACTTGTGCATGTAATTTGTCAACATTGTCGACAAATATCGACTTTTTAAGTGCGATGCCGTTAAAGTTCTGTTCTTTCAAGAGAAAACATAGGACTCTATTTTGTGACATTGTCAGAAAAAGTCTCAATAAACCATCGAGCAGGAAAGGTGACCATATTTGGTGTGTATGACGTCGCCTTGAGAAGAACCCTTGGTGACGTCCTCAGTTAGTCACCTGGTGGTGACAGGAAATTACATCAAATGTTTCTTGGCAGTTTTTCAGGTCACTTATTCGGTACTTTTTGTGCAGCTGATTATTCCCGCAACAATCTTTTGCTAAGATAAAACGACCATCATTAAGGAGCGCAGTGGAGCGTAGTAGGCTAACAAGATGGTATTGCGCTTCGGGAAAAAAGTTGCCACCGCATCAGATTTCCCTGAGCTTTGACTTGACCTTTGGCCGTGAAGGATGGCTGCAAACAGCAAGTCAGCACGAAGAAGTGATCTCACCCTGTCACGTCAGCTGACAGGCAGTCCACTTGCATCATTATGGCGTTGGCCTGCTTAACTAGCTGACTTACGCACGTTTCTGCCCTCGCATTGATCCATTGATATTGCCCGACAATAAACACAAACGTAATGTTACTACCAAGTATCTAATCAGAACCATTTTCTTCTTTGTTTTTGATATGTTGGTCAATGATCACGATGTCGATCAAATGCTCAGCATGACCTACTTTTTTGTAACACTCGCGTCAATGCTGCGTCTACCATACACAATGAATAAACTGAAATATGCACAGTTGTAACTATGAACAGTTTTAGTTATATTGGAAAACTTACAATCTTTGCTTGGAGTTACTGCAGACATCACAATCGGATGGTTTAGCAAGTATCAACAGTTTTAGTTATATTGGAAAACTTCCAACCCTTCTTTGAGTTACTACAGACATCACAGATGGGGCGGTTTAGTAACTATGAACATTTTTAGTTATATTGTAAAACATACAAACGTTGCTTGGAGTTATTACAGACATTACACATGGGATGGTTTAGTAACTATGAACAGTTTTAGTTATATTGGAAATCTTACAAACATTGCTTGGAGTTACTACAGAATCAGACATGGGACGTCTAGTAAGTATGAACAGTTTTAGTTTTATTGTAAAACTTACAAACGTTGCTTAGAGTTACTACAGACATCACACATGGGATGGTTTCCTAAGTACCAACAGTTTTAGTTATATTGGAAAACTTACAAATGTTGCTCGGAGTTATGATAGACATAACAACATGTGACGGTCTAGTAAGTATGAACAGTTTTAGTTATATTGTAAAACTTACAAACATTGCTTGGAGTTACTACAGACATCACAATCAGATGGTTTAGCAAGTATCAACAGTTTTAGTTATATTGGAAAACATACAAACTTTGCTTGGAGTTATTACAGACATCACAATCGGATGGTTTAGCAAGTAACAACAGTTTTAGTTGTATTGGAAAACTCCCAACCCTTCTTGGAGTTACTACAGACATCACAGATGGGGCGGTTTAGTAACTATGAACAGTTTTAGTTATATTGTAAAACATACAAACGTTGTTTGGAGTTACTACAGACATCACAATCGGATGGTTTAGCAAGTATCAACAGTTTTAGTTATATTGGAAAACTTCCAACCCTTCTTTGAGTTACTACAGACATCACAGATGGGGCGGTTTAGTAACTATGAACATTTTTAGTTATATTGTAAAACATACAAACGTTGCTTGGAGTTATTACAGACATTACACATGGGATGGTTTAGTAACTATGAACAGTTTTAGTTATATTGGAAATCTTACAAACATTGCTTGGAGTTACTACAGAATCAGACATGGGACGTCTAGTAAGTATGAACAGTTTTAGTTTTATTGTAAAACTTACAAACGTTGCTTAGAGTTACTACAGACATCACACATTGGATGGTTTCCTAAGTACCAACAGTTTTAGTTATATTGGAAAACTTACAAATGTTGCTCGGAGTTATGATAGACATAACAACATGTGACGGTCTAGTAAGTATGAACAGTTTTAGTTATATTGTAAAACTTACAAACATTGCTTGGAGTTACTACAGACATCACAATCAGATGGTTTAGCAAGTATCAACAGTTTTAGTTATATTGGAAAACATACAAACTTTGCTTGGAGTTATTACAGACATCACAATCGGATGGTTTAGCAAGTAACAACAGTTTTAGTTGTATTGGAAAACTCCCAACCCTTCTTGGAGTTACTACAGACATCACAGATGGGGCGGTTTAGTAACTATGAACAGTTTTAGTTATATTGTAAAACATACAAACGTTGTTTGGAGTTACTACAGACATCACAATCGGATGGTTTAGCAAGTATCAACAGTTTTAGTTATATTGGAAAACTTCCAACCCTTCTTGGAGTTACTACAGACATCACACATGGGGCGGTTTAGTAACTATGAACAGTTTTAGTTATATTGTAAAACATACAAACGTTGCTTGGAGTTACTACAGACATTACACATGGGATGGTTTAGTAAGTATGAACAGTTTTAGTTATATTGGAAAACTTACAAACATTGCTTGGAGTTACTACAGAATCAGACATGGGACGTCTAGTAAGTATGAACCGTTTTAGTTATATTGTAAAACCTATAAACATTGCTTGTTGTGACAGACATCACACATGAGACGGTTTAGTAAATATGAACAGTTTTAGTTTTATTGTAAAACTTAGAAACGTTGCTTGAAGTTACATCAGACATGGGAGGGTTTAGTAACTATGAACAGTTTTAGTCATGTTGTAAAACTTACAAACGTTGCTTGGAGTTACTAGACATCACACATGGGACGTCTGGTCAGTATGAACAGTTTTAGTTATATTGTAAAACATACAAACGTTGCTTGAAGTTACTACAGACATTACACATGGGATGGTTTAGTAAGTATGAACAGTTTTAGTTATATTGGAAAACTTACAAACATTGCTTGGAGTTACTACAGAATCAGACATGGGACGTCTAGTAAGTATGAACAGTTTTAGTTATTGTAAAACGTATAAACGTTGCTTAGAGTTACTACAGACATCACACATGGGATGGTTCCCTAAGTACCAACAGTTTTAGTTATATTGGAAAACTTACCGTATTTTCCGCACTATTAGCCGCACCTAAAAACCACAAATTTTCTCAAAAGCTGACAGTGCGCCTTTTAACCCGGTGCGCTTTATATATGGATAAATATTAAGATTCATTTTCATAAAGTTTCGATCTCGCAACTTCGGTAAACAGCCGCCATCTTTTTTCCCGGTAGAACAGGAAGCGCTTCTTCTTCTACGCAAGCAACCGCCAAGGTAAGCACCCGCCCCCATAGAACAGGAAGCGCTTCTTCTTCTACTGTAAGCAACCACCCGCCCGCGTAGAAGAAGAAAAAGCGCGCGGATACCATACGTTTCATTTCCTTTGTGTGTTTACATCTGTAAAGACCACAAAATGGCTCCTACTAAGCGTCAGGGATCCGGTTCATGAAAAGACGCAATCTCTCCATCCGCACACGGATTACTATTTCACAGCAACTGATATTCCTGTGAAACGCACTGTGGATACAACGGGAGCACGTACGGTGAATATTCGCACCACAGGGAATGAGAAGTCATCCTTCACTGTGGTTCTAGCTTGCCATGCTAATGGCCAGAAACTTCCACCCATGGTGATATTCAAAAGGAAGACCTTGCCAAAAGAGACCTTTCCAGCCGGCGTCATCATAAAAGCTAACTCGAAGGGATGGATGAAGAAAAGATGAGCGAGTGGTTAAGATAAGTTTAAGTTTACGCGAAGAGGCCGGGTGGCTTTTTTCACGCAGCTCTGTCCATGTTGATATACGTATGTTTGTGATTGCACATTTGCGTACATTTTGGGAGTGAACAGAGTTGTTAGAACGCTGGTTTTTAATATATTATTAAAGTTTGACTGACCTATCTGACTGTTTTTTTGACATTCCTTTAGCGCAGTTAGATGCGGCTTACAACACCGGGCGGCTTATAGGTGGACAAAGTTTTGAGATATGCCGTTTATTGAAGGCGCGGCTTTTAACCCAGGGCGCCTTATGGTGCGGAAAATACGGTACAAACATTGCTTAGAGTTACTACAGACATCAGACATGGGACGGTTTAGTAACTATAAAAAGTTTTAGTTATATTGTAAAACTTACAAATATTGCTCGAAGTTATGATAGACATCACAACATGTGACGGTCTAGTAAGTATGAACAGTTTTAGATATATTGTAAAACTTACAAACATTGCTTGGAGTTACTACATACATCACACATGGGACATTCTAATAAATATGAACAGTTTTAGTTATATTGTAAAACTTACAAATGTTGCTTGGAGGTACTACAGACATCACACATGGGGCAGTTTAGTAACTATGAACAGTTTTAGTTATATTGTAAAACTTACAAATGTTATGATAGACATCACAACATGTGACGGTCTAGTAAGTATAAACAGTTTTAGTTATATTGTAAAACTTACCAACATTGCTTGGAATTACTACAGACATCACACATGGGACGCTTTAGTCAGTATGAACCGTTTTAGTTATATTGTAAAACTTACAAACATGCTTGGAGTTACTACAGACATCACAAATGGGACGGTTCAGTAACTATGAACAGTTTTAGTTACATTGTAAAACGTATAAACGTTGCTTGGAGTTACTACTGACATCACACATGGGGCAGTCTAGTAAATATGAACAGTTTTAGTTATATTGTAAAACTTACAAACGTTGCTTGGAGTTACTACAGACATCACACATGGGAGGGTTTAGTAACTTTGAACAGTTTTAGTTTTATTGTAAAACTTACAAACATTGCTAAGAGTTACTACAGACATCACACATGGGATGGTTTACTAAGTACCAACAGTTTTAGTTATATTGGAAAACTTACAAACGTTGCTTGGATTTACTACAGACATCACACATGGGACGGTTTAGTAACTATAAAAAGTTTTAGTTATATTGTAAAACTTACAAATGTTGCTCGGAGTTATGATAGACATCACAACATGTGACGGTCTAGTAAGTATGAACAATTTAGTTATATTGTAAAACTTACAAACATTGCTTGGAGTTACTACAGACATCAGACATGGGACGCTTTAGTAAGTATGAACAGTTTTAGTTATATTGGAAAACGTACAAACGTTGCTTGGAGTTACTACTGACATCACACATGGGATGGTTTAGTAAGTATGAACAGTTTTAGTTTTATTGTATAACTTACAAACATTGCTTGGTGTTATGACAGACATCACAACATGTGACGGTCTAGTAAGTATGAACCGTTTTAGTTATATTGTAAAACCTATAAACATTGCTTGGTGTGACAGACATCACACATGGGACGGTCTAGTAACTATGAACAGTTTTAGTTATATTGTAAAACTTAGAACTGTTGCTTGAAGTTACATCAGACATGGGACGGTCTAGTAAGTATGAACAATTTTAGTGATGTTGTAAAACTTACAAACGTTGCTTGGAGTTACTAGACATCAGACATGGGACGGTCTGGTCAGTATGAACAGTTTTAGTTGTATTGTAAAACTTACAAACGTTGCTTGAAGTTACATCAGACATGGGAGGGTTTAGTAACTATGAACAGTTTTAGTTATATTGTAAAACTTACAAACATTGCTTGGAATAATTATACATCACACATGGGACGGTCTGGTCAGTATGAACAGTTTTAGTTATATTGTAAAACTTACAAATGTTGCTTGGAGTTACTACAGACATCAGACATGGGATGGTTTAGTAACTATGAACAGTTTTAGTTATATTGTAAAGTTGCTTGGAGTTACTACAGACAATACACATGGGATGGTTTAGTAAGTATGAACAGTTTTAGTTATATTGGAAAACTTACAAACATTGCTTGGAGTCACTACAGAATCAGACATGGGACGTCTAGTAAGTATGAACAGCTTTAGTTTTATTGTAAAACTTACAAACGTTGCTTGGAGTTACTACAGACATCACACATGGGATGGTTTACTACGTACCAACAGTTTTAGTTATATTGGAAAACTTACAAACGTTGCTTGGATTTACTACAGACATCACACATGGGACGGTTTAGTAACTATAAAAAGTTTTAGTTACATTGTAAAACTTACAAATGTTGCATGGAGTTATGATAAACATCACAACATGTGACGGTCTAGTAAGTATGAACAGTTTTAGTTATATTGTAAAACTTACAAACATTGCTTGGAGTTACTACAGACATCAGACATGGGACGCTTTAGTAAGTATGAACAGTTTTAGTTATATTGGAAAACGTACAAATGTTGCTTGGAGTTACTACTGACATCACACATGGGATGGTTTAGTAAGTATGAACAGTTTTAGTTTTATTGTATAACTTACAAACATTGCTTGGTGTTATGACAGACATCACAACATGTGACGGTCTAGTAAGTATGAACTGTTTTAGTTATATTGTAAAACCTATAAACATTGCTTGTTGTGACAGACATCACACATGGGACGGTCTAGTAAATATGAACAGTTTTAGTTATATTGGAAAACTTAGAACTGTTGCTTGAAGTTACATCAGACATCAGAAGGTTTAGTAACTATGAACAGTTTTAGTGATGTTGTAAAACTTACAAACGTTGCTTGGAGTTACTAGACATCAGACATGGGACGGTCTGGTCAGTATGAACAGTTTTAGTTATATTGTAAAACTTACAAACGTTGCTTGAAGTTACATCAGACATGGGAGGGTTTAGTAACTATGAACAGTTTTAGTTATATTGTAAAACTTACAAACATTGCTTGGAGTTATTATACATCACACATGGGACGGTCTGGTCAGTATGAACAGTTTTAGTTATATTGTAAAACTTACAAATGTTGCTTGGAGTTACTACAGACATCAGACATGGGATGGTTTAGTAACTATGAACAGTTTTAGTTATATTGTAAAGTTGCTTGGAGTTACTACAGACATTACACATGGGATGGTTTAGTAAGTAAGAACAGTTTTAGTTATATTGGAAAACTTACAAACATTGCTTGGAGTTACTACAGAATCAGACATGGGACGTCTAGTAAGTATGAACAGTTTTAGTTTTATTGTAAAACTTACAAACGTTGCTTGGAGTTAATACAGACATCACACATGGGATGGTTTACTAAGTACCAACAGTTTTAGTTATATTGGAAAACTTACAAACGTTGCTTGGATTTACTACAGACATCACACATGGGACGGTTTAGTAACTATAAAAAGTTTTAGTTATATTGTAAAACTTACAAATGTTGCTCGGATTTATGATAGACATCACAACATGTGACGGTCTAGTAAGTATAAACAATTTAGTTATATTGTAAAACTTACAAACATTGCTTGGAGTTACTACAGACATCAGACATGGGAGGGTTTAGTAACTATGAACAGTTTTAGTTATATTGTAAAACTTACAAACGTTGCTTGGAGTTACTAGACATCAGACATGGGATGGTCTGGTCAGTATGAACAGTTTTAGTTATATTGTAAAACTTACAAACGTTGCTTGAAGTTACATCAGACATGGGAGGGTTTAGTAACTATGAACAGTTTTAGTTATATTGTAAAACTTACAAACATTGCTTGGAATAATTATACATCACACATGGGACGGTCTGGTCAGTATGAACAGTTTTAGTTATATTGTAAAACTTACAAATGTTGCTTGGAGTTACTACAGACATCAGACATGGGATGGTTTAGTAACTATGAACAGTTTTAGTTATATTGTAAAGTTGCTTGGAGTTACTACAGACAATACACATGGGATGGTTTAGTAAGTATGAACAGTTTTAGTTATATTGGAAAACTTACAAACATTGCTTGGAGTCACTACAGAATCAGACATGGGACGTCTAGTAAGTATGAACAGTTTTAGTTTTATTGTAAAACTTACAAACGTTGCTTGGAGTTACTACAGACATCACACATGGGATGGTTTACTACGTACCAACAGTTTTAGTTATATTGGAAAACTTACAAACGTTGCTTGGATTTACTACAGACATCACACATGGGACGGTTTAGTAACTATAAAAAGTTTTAGTTACATTGTAAAACTTACAAATGTTGCATGGAGTTATGATAAACATCACAACATGTGACGGTCTAGTAAGTATGAACAGTTTTAGTTATATTGTAAAACTTACAAACATTGCTTGGAGTTACTACAGACATCACACATGGGACGCTTTAGTAAGTATGAACAGTTTTAGTTATATTGGAAAATGTACAAATGTTGCTTGGAGTTACTACTGACATCACACATGGGATGGTTTAGTAAGTATGAACAGTTTTAGTTTTATTGTATAACTTACAAACATTGCTTGGTGTTATGACAGACATCACAACATGTGACGGTCTAGTAAGTATGAACCGTTTTAGTTATATTGTAAAACCTATAAACATTGCTTGGTGTGACAGACATCACACATGGGACGGTCTAGTAACTATGAACAGTTTTAGTTATATTGTAAAACTTAGAACTGTTGCTTGAAGTTCCATCAGACATGGGAGGGTTAAGTAACTATGAACAGTTTTAGTGATGTTGTAAAACTTACAAACGTTGCTTGGAGTTACTAGACATCAGACATGGGACGGTCTGGTCAGTATGAACAGTTTTAGTTATATTGTAAAACTTACAAACGTTGCTTGAAGTTACATCAGACATGGGAGGGTTTAGTAACTATGAACAGGCCTCACCTGCCATCATGGAAAGAAAAAAAATGTAAAAAGAAAAAAAATTAAATTAAATTGTTATGTGTATCCAGTGATTATACTATAAAGTTATTTTCCATTTAACTTCACCAGTTTTAGATTATTTTTATTCAAAATTGCTGAATTTTCACATTTGCCGTTCAAATACTGAGAAGAGACGGTGCGGTGAACAGCAGCCAGTTGAGGCACGTCACTCAGTGCCTCAACATGGATTGCGCAATGACTCGGCTAACTGCTGGCCTGCTGTGCAGTGAGACTGTATTGCTATATGAACTATATTATACATTTCCATAGTTTAGTTAGCTGAGGTATATAATGTACAGTCTATTTTGTCAACAACTGTATGTGTGTGAAGTATTTCTTGTGCTGAGCGATCATAAAACGGCTGCAAAAGACGCACTGGCTGAGGCTCGCCTCCTGCACCCCCGCCGTAGAATTGTTATATCAACTAAAGCCCACCCTTAAACTTTCCACGTGCAAGATTGAATCTATTTTAAAAAAATTATTTCATAAGCTGAATGACTGCAGGGCCACAACATTAGGTACACCTGCAGTCTAATTCACAACTCCTCCAACACGAACATTATTGTTTTTGCACTTTTTGGCTTCTTATTAAATAACTTTTGTAACCTATTTTCATGGGCTTACCTCTTTGTGATGTTAAGTTCCTGTTATGCGCTGTTATACAGTATATGCCTTGAGCTCTTATTTTGAAGGCGCTAAGAGCGGAAGTGATGTCACGTTGCGGAGGTTTTTGAAAGAAGGTAAATAAAGTGGTCCTCGTGTAAACTGGAGCCTCTGTGTTTGTTATTTTGTAGTTTCATAGAGTATAGGCGACATTTTTAAACCCTCGGTTACACTTTTTTAAATAGATTCAATCTTGCACGTGGAAAGTTTAAGTGAGGGCTTTAGTTGTGGACTTCATTTATAAGTAAAGGTAAGACCATAATAACGTTTTTTTTAATAAAATGTGCTTTTTTGTGTGTTACAGTTTGTATGTGTAAAGTTAAAGTTAAGTTAAAGTACCAATGATTGTCACACACACACTAGGTGTAATGAAATTTGTCGTCTGCATTTGACCCATCCCCTTATTCACCCCCTGGGAGGTGAGGGGAGCAGTGGGCAGCAGCGGCGCCGCGCTCGGGAATCATTTTTGGTGATTTAACCCCCAATTCCAACCATTGATGCTGAGTGCCAAGCAGGGAAGAATGCTGGTATGAGCTTTTAAACATAACCCGTTAACTGCTGCCAATCAAATGGTGAATAAGATACTCTTTAGGGTTCACATGTTTGTAAATCTGACTGTGATGAAGTCAGTGCCTCACCAGCCATCAACCTCACCGCACGTCACTGAGTTTTAGTTACATTGTAAAACTTACAAACATTACCATACCATACCATACCAACTTTATTTATAAAGCCCTTTAAAAACAAGCACAGTTGAAAAACAAAGGGCTGTACACCACAAAGAAATAGAGGCAAAGGACAGACTAAAAAATAACATTTAAGACAGAAATAAAAATACACAATTAAAAAGCAAATATAAATTACCCTAAGAACAGTTTGTTAGATAAAAACAGTTTAAAAGTTAAAAACAGTTCAAAAAGTTAAAAGCTAAAAACAGTTCAAAGTCTCATGCTGGGTTAAAAGCCAGTGAATAAAAATGGGTTTTAAGAAGGGTCTTGAAAATAGCCAAAGAAGGGGCCTGTCTCACATGGAGAGGGAGATCGTTTGCTTGAAGTTACTACAGACATCAGACATGGGACGGTATAGTAAGTATAAACAGTTTTAGTTATATTGTAAAACTTACAAACATTGCTTGAAGTTACTACAGACATCAGACATGGGACAGTCTGGTCAGTATGAACAGTTTTAGTTATATTGTAAAACTTACAAACGTTGCTGGGAGTGATGAATGAAGTAAAAACGCTATGGACGGCCAGAGGACTGAACCACACCATTTCCGGTTCAAAGCATTTAATGGAAGGACACTGCAGCAACCTACAAGTCGCGAACTCGTCCAAAAGACGGCGCCGTAGCACAAACAAGAACACACATTTCCAGTGTGTTTGCTTGTTTTTGTTCCCATAAATTACCATCACTGCTTTTATAGTCTGGGAATTTACGATAATCATTAATGGGAGCGAGCACGTAACCAGGAGGAAAAAAAGAAGTAAGCTGCTTCCCCCTGTTTGACTGGAGAGCTAATGTCCTGAAAAGTATGGATTAGTTTGGCCTGGCTGCTTTTTAGGAGCATTCAATTTACAGCGCTCTGTTTATCGGCCATAAAGGTGGCTATGGAGGCTGTTTTGCTTTTCTGATCTCTTCATAGAAGCGAGGCTCGTCGAGAGGAGATGTTTCATGTCATCTATTAAAAATGAGCTTCCTGTAACAAGTGAGATCATTGTCAGTCCAGCACCACCCAACCCCCGCCCCGTTCACCGGTACTGTTTCCGCTCACGCGCAATCGATCCCGCCCGGCTGCCGTGCAATCTGCTCTAATTTGGTATTGAAACAAGTGCGCCTGCAGCAGAGCTTTGGAGGGGCTCAGCATTATCAGGCCTGCAGTTTGCGCTCCACCCCCCCACCCCTTTTCTCGGCGCGGGCCTCAGTGAGTGACATTTAAACACACGATGTCACGCAACAGGCACCGCAATTCCATGAATCCGCGCTCGCGGAGAAGAGCCGGAGCGGACCCCCCCAGCCCCTCCCCAGCCCCCTGCAGACGTCCTCATCGCATGCCATCATGTCAACACAGATACACACACATGTAACTGCATACACACAAACACACACACACACACACACACACACACACACACACACACACACACACACACAGAGCAAGGGAAAAAAGGCCACTCTGAGGCAGGGAAGAAGGATCAGTCCAGTAAAGGGTTAATATTAGCGTAGCATCATATTGACACGCAGTAATGCAGCGTGATCGTGTGAATGCTCCAAAGCAAATATCCAAACAGCGGACATTTATCTACAAACCCCCGTTTCCATATGAGTTGGGAAATTGTGTTCGATGTAAATATAAACGGAATACAATCATTTTCAACCCATATTCAGTTGAATGTGCTACAAAGACAACATATTTGATGTTCAAACTGATAAAAACAATAACTTTAGAATTTGATGCCAGCAACACGTGACAAAGAAGTTGGGAAAGGTGGCAATAAATACTGATAAAGTTGAGGAATGCTCATCAAACACTTATTTGGAACATCCCCCAGGTGAACAGGCAAATTGGGAACAGGTGGGTGCCATGATTGGGTATAAAAGTAGATTCCATGAAATGCTCAGTCATTCACAAGCAAGGATGGGGCGAGGGTCACCACTTTGTCAACAAATGCGTGAGCAAAATTGTTGAACAGTTTAAGAAAAACCTTTCTCATTGCAAGGAATTTAGGGATTTCACCATCTACGGTCCGTAATATCATCAAAGGGTTCAGAGAATCTGGAGAAATCACTGCACGTAAGCAGCTAAGCCCGTGACCTTCCATCCCTCAGGCTGTACTGCATCAACAAGCAACATCAGTGGGGGGGGGGGGGGGGCAATTGAGAGAAAAAAATGTGTCTGGGGGCCGGTATATCTATCTATCTATCTATCTATACGTTAGGTCAGGAAAAAACACAGAGGCTGTATCATCCCTACAAGCCTGTTTCACACGTTTCCCTGCTCGTCAGGGGATTTTATATATATATATATACAGTGTTGGGACTAACGCATTACAAAGTAACGCCGTTAGTTTCGGCGGTAATTAGTAATCTAACGCGTTATTTTTTATATTCAGTAACTCAGTTACCGTTACTACATGATGCGTTACTGCGTTATTTTACGTTACTTTTTATGTAGTATAAAGTGTGTTTTATCGGAGCGCTGCTGTGTCATCGTTCTGATTCTTCTTGCGTCACAAGCCGGAGAAGAGAGAGAGACATGCGCTCTGTGTGTGAGTGAGTGTGAGGGAGGAGAGGGAGGAGAGGGGGGCGTGTCTGATCATGGCGGAGCCAGAAGTCGAGTTTGCTAGCATGGAGATATTTTCACGACTTTTCTTTTGTCGAGCACAAAGAAAATAACATTTTAGTTAAATGTAAATTGTGCTTTGGATCAAAGATGCCATCTACTGCCCAAAACAGCAATTCAAATCTGCTGAAACAAGCTACATAAGCAACATGCTTCGATGAAGCTAGTAAAGAGAGATAGAGACTCTGATGCCACTTCAGCACTGAAGGTACACACACTCTGTCAATCAATGTTCCCTCTAATTGTTCATGTGTGTGAGCAAACGCAAAAACTCCCTGAGCATTCAGTGGAGCCCATGTGAGCAACATCAGAACTGTGGCTACACCAGCAGCACACCTGTCCCAAACCTGACTAAATAACAAGTTCCATCTCCATCCATCCATCCATTTTCTACCGCTTGTCCCTTTCGGGGTCGCTGGAGCCTATCTCAGCTGCATTCTGGCGGAAGGCTGGGTACACCCTGGAAAAGTCCCCACCCATCGCAGGGCCAACACAGATAGACAGACAACATTCTCTTATTATTATAATCAAATGACAGCAGTCATTTCCATTTCTAATATAAGTGTTTAGGCCCACTTACAATGACAATAACAACAAATATTGTTTTTCATGAACTGTGTACTTGTATTGTTTGTCTGGGTGGAGGTCCTGCTTTGGAAATAGTTTGTACCCCTTTCAGACAATGCATTTAGTTCCCATTAAAACATTCACATGTTGCACAATGAGATGTAAGCAGGGGATCATGTGTACATTCCTGCAACTTCCTGTTTGTAAAAAATATATTTTTATTAGTATGTATTTAATATATTATTATATATATATTATTATGTGTGCCTTTCTTGCTTTACAGCTATGCTGTTATTATGCTGTTTGTTACTTATGTATGTTATGTTGCAGCTATTTAAAATAGTTTTGTCAATTTGTTCTGGCGAGAAACAAATTGTCCTTTGTAACATATCTTTGTCTTTGTGTGTTGTATGTAGACCACATTGCTTAGCAGAGTTCAGTGATGCAAATGTATGTCAAGTTGATCAACAGATTGTATTATTCTCCAGTGCAATAACAGTACTGAAATAAAGGCTAAAAGGGCATTAATTGGAGCTTTAAAAAAAAAAGAAGAAAAAAAGAAGTAACTAAATAGTTACTTTTCACAGTAACGCATTACTTTTTGGTGTAAGTAACTGAGTTAGTAACTGAGTTACTTTTGAAATGAAGTAACTATAACTAGTTACTGTTTTTCAGTAACTAACCCAACACTGTATATATATATATATATATATATATATATATATATATATATATACGTGTATATATATATATATATACACGTGTATATATATATATATATATACATATATATATATATATATATATATATATATATATATATATGTATGTATATATATATATATATATACACGTGTGTGTATATATATATATATATATATATATATATATATATATATAAATCTGCGAAACAGGCTTGTAGGGATACATATACAGTATATATATATATATATATATATATATATATATATATACATATATATTGATATATAAATATATATATATATATGTATATATATATATATATATGTATATGGATGTATATATACATGTATATATATGTATATATACATGTGTATATATACATATATATATGTATATATACTGTAAGTATATAAAATCTGCGAAACAGGCTTGTAGGGAGACATATATATATATATATATATATATATATATATATATATATATATATATATATATTTATATTTATATTTATATATATATATATATATATACAATCTGCGAAACAGGCTTGTAGGGATGATATAGCTACTGTGTTTTTCCTGACCTAGCCTGTTTCGCAGGCTACGGTCATTTGAAAACATCACCGCACGTCATAATGCACTGTTGTTGTGTTTTAGTATTTACGGCACTGTGCGGTTGTAGCACTTTAGCATCCACTGCGCTGCACTATTGTCGCGCTTTAACATCTTTTGCTCTGCACTGTTGTAGCGCTTTAGCATCTACTGCACTGTGCTGTTGTTGCAACTTTGCTGTAGTAGCGCTTTAGCATCTACTGCACTGTGCTGTTGTTGCAACTGTGCTGTAGTAGCGCTTTAGCATCTACTGCAATCAAATAACAATTTAGTCCTTAAATAAAATAGTGAACATACTAGACAACTTCTATTTTATTTTGTCAACATTATAAAGGACAAACTGTAAAAATGAAATATTAATCTACTTGTTCATTTACTGTTAATATCTGCTTATTTTCTGTTTTAACATGTTTTATCTACACTTCTGTTAAAATGTAATAGTCGCTTATTCTTCTGTTGTTTGATACTTTACATTAGTTTTGGATGATACCACACATTTAGGTATCGATACGATACCAAGTAGTTACAGAATCTTTTTTTTTTTTAAAGAAAAAAGATTTTGTGATGACAAAAAATATCGATGTGATCATAGTAGTATAGACTAGATACACTCTTGTACTTGGTATCATCACAGTGGATGTCAGGTGCACATCCACCCATGGCGTTTGTTTACATTGTGACGCCGGTGAGCTATTGTATCGTCCTAGTAGTGAAGCATGTTTAGCTATTCCTCGTCCTCCAGTGATAATAGTACAAACCCCGTTTCCATATGAGTTGGGAAATTGTGTTAGATGTAAATATAAACGGAATACAATGATTTGCAAATCATTTTCAACCCATATTCAGTTGAATATGCTACAAAGACAACATATTTGATGTTCAAACTCATAAACATTTGGTTTTTTTGCAAATAATCATTACCTTTAGAATTTGATGGCAGCAACACGTGACAAAGAAGTTGGGAAAGGTGGCAATAAATACTGATAAAGTTGAGGAATGCTCATCAAACACTTATTTGGAACATCCCACAGGTGAACAGGCAATTTGGGAACAGGTGGGTGCCATGATTGGGTATAAAAGTAGATTCCATGAAATGCTCAGTCATTCACAAACAAGGATGGGGCGAGGGTCACCACTTTGTCAACAAATGCGTGAGCAAATTGTTGAACAGTTTAAGAAAAACCTTTCTCAACCAGCTATTGCAAGGAATTTAGGGATTTCACCATCTACGGTCTGTAATATCATCAAAGGGTTCAGAGAATCTGGAGAAATCACTGCACGTAAGCAGCTAAGCCCGTGACCTTCGATCCCTCAGGCTGTACTGCATCAACAAGCGACATCAGTGTGTAAAGGATATCACCACATGGGCTCAGGAACACTTCAGAAACCCACTGTCAGTAACTACAGTTGGTTTTTACATCTGTAAGTGCAAGTTAAAACTCTCCTATGCAAGGCGAAAACCGTTTATCAACAACACCCAGAAACGCCGTCGGCTTCGCTGGGCCTGAGCTCATCTAAGATGGACGGATACAAAGTGGAAAAGTGTTCTGTGGTCTGACGAGTCCACATTTCAAATTGTTTTTGGAAACTGTGGACGTCGTGTCCTCCGGACCAAAGAGGAGAAGAACCATCCCGACTGTTATAGGCGCAAAGTGTAAAAGCCAGCATGTGTGATGGTATGGGGGTGTATTAGTGCCCAAGACATGGGTAAATTACACATCTGTGAAGGCACCATTAATGCTGAAAGGTACATACAGGTTTTGGAGCAACATATGTTGCCATCCAAGCAACGTTACCATGGACGCCCCTGCTTATTTCAGCAAGACAATGCCAAGCCACGTGTTACATCAACGTGGTTTCATAGTAAAAGAGTGCGGGTACTAGACTGGCCTGCCTGTAGTCCAGACCTGTCTCCCATTGAAAATGTGTGGCGCATTATGAAGCCTAAAATACCACAAAGGAGACCCCCGGACTGTTGAACAACTTAAGCTGTACATCAAGCAAGAATGGGAAAGAATTCCACATGAAAAGCTTCAAAAATGTGTCTCCTCAGTTCCCAAACGTATACTGAGTGTTGTTAAAAGGAAAGGCCATGTAACACAGTGGTGAACATGCCCTTTCCCAACTACTTTGGCACGTGTTGCGGCCATGAAATTCTAAGTTAATTATTATTTGCAAAAAAAGTTTATCAAATATGTTGTCTTTGTAGCATATTCAACTGAATATGGGTTGAAAAGGATTTGCAAATCATTGTATTCCGTTTATATTTACATCTAACACAATTTCCCAACTCATATGGAAACGGGGTTTGTACTTTTAAAGAAACTTACTGTATTTGTCGCCATGGAGGCGAGGATTAGCTGCTGGCTATCTATACATGTCTTAAAGCACCTCTTCCTGAGGGCGTTCCAGTGTTATAACTTCACCTTTATCGTCAGATTTTAGGACAAAATGCATCCGTTGTCCCTTTTCTGTCTACACATTGTGTCTACTTGTAAGTACTCCGTGTGTGTGCACTGCCGAACATGCTCCTCTGCTGGTAAAACCGGCAATGACACCACGTGACGACGACTTTTCAAACAGGGTATAGTACCGTTTTTGATTCATCAGTACCGCGATACTATACTAGTGAGGGCTGCAACAACTAATCGATTAAATCGATTAAAATCGATCATAAAAATGAGGGATGTCCGATAATGGCTTTTTGCCGATATCCGATATTCCGATATTGTCCAACTCTTTAATTACTGATACCGATATCAACCGATACCGATATCAACCGATATATACAGTCGTGGAATTAACAAATTTTTATGCCTAATTTGGACAACCAGGTATGGTGAAGATAAGGTCCTTTTAAAAAAAAAAATAATAATAAAAAAATAAGATAAATAAATTAAAAACATTTTCTTGAATAAAAAAGAAAGTAAAACAATATAAAAACAGTTACATAGAAACTAGTAATTAATGAAAATGAGTAAAATTTAGGGATGTCCGATAATGGCTTTTTGCCGATATCCGATATTCCGATATTATCCAACTCTTTAATTACTGATACCGATATCAACCGATACCGATATATACAGTCGTGGAATTAACACATTATTATGCCTAATTTGGACAACCAGGTATGGTGAAGATAAGGTACTTTAAAAAAAAATAAAAAAATAAGATGAATAAATTAAAAACATTTTCTTGAATAAAAAAGAAAGTAAAACAATATAAAAACAGTTACATAGAAACTAGTAATTAATGAAAATGAGTAAAATGAACTGTTAAAGGTTAGTACTATTAGTGGACCAGCAGCACGCACAATCATGTGTGCTTACGGACTGTATCCCTTGCAGACTGTATTGATATATATTGATATATAATGTAGGAACCTACCAGAATATTAATAACAGAAAGAAACAACCCTTTTGTGTGAATGAGTGTAAATGGGGGAGGGAGGTTTTTTGGGTTGGTGCACTAATTGTAAGTGTATCTTGTGTTTTTTATGTTGATTTAATAAAAAAAAGATACTGATGATAAAAAAACCGATACCGATAATTTCCGATATTACATTTTAACGCATTTATCGGACATCTCTAAAAAAAAAAAATAGTTGGCGATTAATTTAATCATCGATTCGTTGAATCTATGCTATGCGCATGCGCAGAGGCTCCTTTTTTTATTTATTTATTTTTTTTAAATAAACTGCAACATTTACAAACAGCTGAGAAACAATCATCAAAATAAGTATGGTGCCAGTATGCTGTTTTTTTTCCCAATAAAATACTGGAAAGGATAGAAATGTAGTTTGTCTCTTTTATCCGATTATTAATCGATTAATCGAAGTAATAATCGACAGATATTGATTAATCGAAGTAATAATCGACAGATTAATCGATGATGAAATTAGTTGTTAGTTGCAGCCCTAACACTACTTGTCGTGTTACATCGCCAACTACTGGCCTGGCATGCGTATTGCACCCCTTTCTGCACTTCCGATTTGGGAGAAACTTGACAAAAAAAACACACACAAAAAAATGATGTTATTTTTTTGGGGGGGGACAAGCTGGCTGTCAAGTGGCCAAAGGGAAAGTCTCCGCAGCGTCTGCCCGTCACAACTTTTTGACAAGGACGAAGGCGAGGAAAGTGTAGTGATGGATGTTTCATGCTGCTGCGTTGAAGGCGCAACGTGGAGCGGCTGGAAGGACATTAACAGGTTGCACCTTTTGTCTCCTGCCTGGCTCGTTATCGCGCACAGCAAGCGTCTGAAAAGCGCCGACTCGGCGGTCACAATTAGACTTTTTTTCCTCCCCCCGGCTCCTCCTGCTCATCTCCTCCTCATTAGCTCCGCGGCCCTCCATCAAAGTCGAGTGACAGGGAAAAAGACGGCGAGGGGAAAAAAAAAAAGCCCGACTTGACAATGTGGTCGGCGCTATGCCGCAGAATGGAAGACGGCGGCCGGTGAGAAAGTCAACACAAGTCCGCTACGTGTTGCCAAAAACACACAATCCAGCAGCAATGCAAGAACACACAACGTGCCGTACTCACCCGTTAAAGTCACTTTTCCTCTCTGGTTAACCTCGCTCACTTCTCCTCCCTCGGCTTCTCCCCCCACCCCTCTCTCTCTCTCTCTCTCTCTCTCTCTCTCTCTCTCTCTCTTACTCCCGTGCCACCACCCAGGATGCTCCTTTTGGTTGCTATGGCGGCAGGGATGCTGCGGCGCATAATGTCCAACAGGGGTGCGAGATGAGGGTGATGGGGTTAGAGCTTTGAGACTGGCTGGGGGGGAGAAGAAGAAAAAAACGCACACAAAAAAAAGAGGACAATGCACCAAAGCAGTCGCAGGTTCGAGCTGCATGAATATCAATGAAGTCATGAATGTCAGCGCAGGCGCCTTTCATGCAAAGACTTGTTTCTTTACTCCAAATGGATGAAAAAGCACCTCTTTGTCATGGGAAAATCCTCTCTGTCAAGATGGTTTCAAACAAACTAAAGTCGTTTGGGGAAAAGGGGAATAATAAAGAAAGAAAGAAAGAAAGAAAAAGAGTTGTCCGAAAAGGAGAAGGAAGAAGCAACGACGCCCCACAACATGTTTACATAATTCTTCATACATAATGACCTCCGCGCTGCGTTGTTGTAGCACTTTAGCATCCTCTGCACTGTGCTGTTGTAGCACTTTAGCATCCTCTGCACTGCATTGTTGTAGAACTTGGGAATCCTCTGTACTGCGTTGTTGTCGCACTTTAGCATCCTCTGTACTGCGTTGTTGTAGCACTTTAGCATCCTCTGCACTGCATTGTTGTAGCTCTTTAGCATCCTCTGTACTGCATTGTTGTCGCACTTTAGCATCCTCTGCACTGCGTTGTTGTCGCACTTGAGAATATTCTGCACTGTGCTGTTGTAGCACTTTAGCATTCTTTGCACTGCGTTGTTGTCGCACTTGAGAATATTCTGCACTGTGCTGTTGTAGCACTTTAGCATTCTATGCACTGCGCTGTTGTAGCACTTCAGCATCCTCTGCACTGCGCTGTTGTAACTGTTACTTTTTTCTTCTTTCTTTTTTTTTCTTTGATATTTTAGTTTTATTTAATTTTATTTTCTCAAATGTATTTCGTTTTTTCTCTTTCTTTTTTTTCGATATTTTAATTTTATAAAATTGTATTTATTTTAATTTTATTTTTAAATTTCTTTGTTTTTTTCTTCTTTCTTTTTTGGTCAATATTTTAATTTGATTTAATTTTTTTAAATTGTTTTCTTTTTTTTCTTTCGCCACTGAGTAAGATGGAATAAACAACAATTGTTCTACTTGCCGTAACCTTCTTTTGTTTTTTCTTCTTTCTTTTTTTTTCTTAGATATTTTGATTTTTTTAACTTTATTTATTTATTCTTTTTTTTTTTTAATTTCTTTCGTTTTTCCTCTTTCTTTTTTTTTCTCAATATTTTAATTTTATAAAATTGTATTTATTTTTATTTTATTTTTTTGAATTTCTTTAGTTTTTTCTTCTTTCTTTTTTTTGTCAATATTTTAATTTTATTTAATTTAATTTTTTTTATTTTTTTTTATTTCTTTCGCCACTGTGTAAGATGGAATAAACAACAATTGTTCTAATTCTCGTAACCTTCTTTCGTTTTTTCTTCATTCTTTTTTTTCTTCAAAATTGTAATTTTATTTAATTTTATTTTTTAATTTTAATTTTTTTCATTTCTTTCGTTTTTCCTCTTTCTTTTTTTTCGATATTTAAATTTCATTAAAAAAATGTTTTTTTTAATTTTATTTTTAAATTTCTTTCGGTTTTTTTTCTTTCTTTTTTTTCTTCGATATTTTAATTTTATTTAATTTTATTTATTTAGTTATTTTTTTAATTTCTTTCGTTTTTCCTCTTTCTTTTTTTTTCTCGATATTTTAATTTTATAAAATTTAATTTTTTACGTTTTTTTTAATTTCTTTGTTTTTTTCTTCTTTTTTTGTCAATATTTTAATTTAATTTAATTTAATTTAATTTTTTTTATTTCTTTCGTTTTTTTCCTAAGAAACGCACATCATCAACATGTCCACGCGAACAAGGGGAGTCTGAAAAACACATATTTGTTTTTTTGTGCAGTTTCAAAAGTGTCTATGTCTACGCACAAACACACACACACACACACACACCTGCTGGCATGCACATATTGTCCAATCAGAAGCCTGGAAAAAGCATTATTTTGATATATAATATATATATATATTTGACATGTCATTGTACGTCTAGAACAAACGTACAATGACATGTACATTATCTTTCAAACCAGCCTGCACGTACACACAGAGCCCTGGGAACGTTATACATCTCTTTTTTTACTGTTTAAAATGTGCATGCAGGAACCCAACTCTCGTGGAATTACAAGATGTTTAATCAGCAACATGGTGATATATTACACGTGCAGAGAAGTGTACATTACTTCTACAACCAGCACGCACTAACGAGCCAAGGAAACCATTTCGTGCAAAACTCTCAAGGAATTATAAAGCAATTAATCATGGATATAGTGATATAGTACATATGTAATGAAGTGTGCGTCAGTACACACTACAAGGTGGGCGCTACCGTATTTTTCCGGACTATAAGGCCGTTTGTTTTTTTTTAAACTCCACAGTGCTCCTTATAACCCGGTAATTCTGGTTGTGCTTACCGACCTCGAAGCTATTTTATTTGGTACATGGTGTAATGATAAGTGTGACCAGTAGATGGCAGTCACACATAAGAGATACGTGTAGACTGCAATACGACTAAAATTATCATTATTACTATTAGGGGGGCTCCAAAAAATCAACTCACATCCGTATTGTGATTCTACGGAGCCCCTAAAGGGACATGGGGGAAATGTTTTTTTTTTCTAATTTTTTTTTTTTTTTTTTTTTTTAGACATGTATCTCATGCACACGAGAAACTATCTCGTGCGCACGAGAAACTTTTTATAAAGTTATAAAAAAAATAAAAAATTATATATATATATATATATATATATATTTATTTTATTTTTTATTTTTTATCTCATGCACACGAGAAACTATCTCGTGCGCACGAGAAACTTTTTATAAAGTTATAAAAAAAAATAAAAAAAATTTATATATATATATATATATATATACATATATATATATATATATATGTATGTGTGGGGAAAAAAATCACAAGACTACTTCATCTCTACAGGCCTGTTTCATGAGGGGTTCCCTCAATCATCAGGAGATTTTCTCCTGATGATTGAGGGAACCCCTCAGGCTTGTTTCATGAGGGGTTCCCTCAATCATCAGGAGATTTTCTCCTGATGATTGAGGGAACCCCTCATGAAACAGGCCTTGTAGAGATGAAGTAGTCTTGTGATTTTTTTCCCCACACATACATATATTGCGCTCTACTACGGTATCGAGCACTATTTTTTGGATAACCTTATTAAGACATATATATATATATATATATATATATGTATATATATATTTATATATATATTTTTTTTTTAAATTTATTTATTTTATTTTTTTTTTATCTCATGCACACGAGAAACTATCTCGTGCGCACGAGAAACTTTTTATAAAGTTATAAAAAAAATAAAAAAAATGTATATATACCTGTATATATATATATATATATATATATATATATATATATATATATATATATATATACAGTATATATATTTTTTTTAGACATGTATCTCGTGCGCACGAGATACATGTCTAAAAAAAATATATATACTCTTTTTTTTATTTTTTTTTATAACTTTATAAAAAGTTTCTCGTGCGCACGAGAAACTTTTTATAAAAAAAATTACAAATTAAAAATATAAAAAAATATATACATTTTTTTATAACTTTATAAAACGTTTCGCGTGCGCACAAGAAAGTTTGTCATGCGCACGAGATAGTTTCTCGTGCGCACGAGATACATGTCTAAAAAAAATTTGAAATAAATAAAAATTATTTTAAAAAAAAAATTCCCCCATGTCCCTTTAGGGGCTCCGTATGATTCTTATTTATACCAACTCATCATTTTTAGGAATGGCTAAAAAAAAACAACAACAAAAAAACTTTTTAGCTCATCGCCGCGCTCACTCGTTGCGAGTGTCGTATATAAGTATGCGTTTATTAGGTATCTGTGTATGTGTGGACACGGCCTGAAATTGCACTTTTAACACGTGTGCATTGGTAAAATAGTGTAAAGAAAATACTTTCCGCTGTCCGCCGTGGCACAGATAATGGTACCCACGCACCACCGCTCTCATGTTCACTCTATTGCAGTGTGGAAACTATGTTCGTGAGTTTAAAGCTCCGGGCACTCCACGCGGTCCGCATTTGATCAATTTGTACGAGTGACACGATTAGTTGAGACAACGGAATATAAATTGAAGCCTTTTTCAAAAAAATAATCCTTTAATTATTGCATCTCTAGTTATTGCATTAATCATGTATGAGCGCAGATTAGTCACACAATTCATTTTGTGCGCACATGGTCCAACACATGATGGTTACCTGAAAGGTGCTGGTTGATACGCCAGTGCAAAAATGATTTAAAATCATTTTTAAACAAATAAATGACATTTAAATGTTTGACTTTTTGTGTCAAAATATTAGACATTTAATTTTAAATCATACAAGCAGGTATGAAACTGATTAATTATAATTGATTCCCCGGTGCTCTCATGATACATGCTTCTGACTTTCAAGGCAGGGGGACTTGGGTTCGATTCCCGGTCAGAAAGGGCATCTGCCATAACAACTAAGCCAAAGATTCATGCGATTGACTCGCTGTGGTGATCCGTGACAGGAAATAACTGAAAGTGGACAACAACAAAACTGTGACGAATCTGAAGAATAAATATATGTATATACTGTTTATATATATATATATATATGTGTATATATATATATATATATATATATATATATATATATATATATATATATATATATATATATATATATATATATATATATATAGGTATGTATGTATGTATGTGTATATATATATATATATATATATATATATATATATATATATATATATATATATATATATATAGGTATGTATGTACAGTATGTATGTATGTATGTGTATATATATATATATATATGAATGTATGTATATATAACCGAGGGTACTGTGGTTCAGCCGTTAAAAAGTGCTCAATACGGGGGTAGAGCAGAATATTGCATATTTGGTATTGTATATATAAATATATATATATATGCATATATATATATATATATATATATATATATATATATATACATATCCGTTAGGTCAGGAAAAAACACGGAGGCTATTTCATCCCCACAAGCCTGTTTCGCAGGTTTCCCTGCTTTTCAGGGGATTTTTATTCAACTGTATTCAATAAAATCCCCTGAAGAGCAGGGAAACCTGCGAAACAGGCTTGTAGGAATGAAATAGCCTCCGTGTTTTTTCCTGACCTAACGGATATATATATATATATATATATATATATATATGTATATATATATATATATATATATATATATATATATATATATATAAATATATATATATATATATATATACATATATATATATATATTTATATATATATGTATATATATATATATATATATACATATATATATATAAATATATATACATATATATATACATATATATAAATATATATGTATGTATATATATATATATATATACTGTATATATATACATATATATATACATATATATATATACTTGTATATATATATAAATATATATATATATACACATATATATATATACATATACATATATATACTGTATATATAATGTATATATATATATATAATGTGTATATATTTATATATATATATGTATATATATATATTAATACTTTTATATAATCAATTATATATAATCAACTAAAAAGTAAAAGAACTCAACACTGTCATGTGAAAAAGTAAATAAGTGTGTTTGTTTGAACAAGTGGTTCAACTAAGGAAGAGTAAATGCAGATGTAAATGGTGCACTATGTCAAGTTGTTTATGGGTGTGTTCACTTTATTATCCTAATGTACTGTACATCCGTACCTCGTTACTGCAGAGACTTTCAAAATGTGCCCCTAACTCTTACTGTAGTTACTGTCAGCAAGTTTGAAGCAAATCATTGACTTGCAGTTCAGTAAATCATTTAAAATAAAACATTCTGACTACCAAAGTGCATTTGTATGCAAATATTTGGGTATGTTATTAAACAAATG
>NC_084548.2:69362500-69440000 GCF_033978685.3 Nerophis lumbriciformis
TATATATATATATACACACACACACGTATATATATATATATATATATATATATATATATATATATATATATATATATATATATATATATATATATATATATATATATATATGTCTTAATAAGGTTATCCAAAAAATAGTGCTCGATACCGTAGTAGAGCGCAATATATGTATGTGTGGAAAAAAAATCACAAGACTATTTCATCTCTACAGGCCTGTTTCATGAGGGGTTCCCTCAATCATCTCCTGATGATTGAGGGAACCCCTCATGAAACAGGCCTGTAGAGATTAAATAGTCTTGTGATTTTTTTCCCACACATACATATATATATATATATATATATATATATATATATATATATATATACATATATATTGTTGCGTTTTGGACCAGTTGATCCTCCCAGGGAATTCAAGTCACAAGTCGCTCCCAAGCTCTTTACGACACTTA
This sequence comes from Nerophis lumbriciformis, assembly GCF_033978685.3. NCBI lineage: Eukaryota > Metazoa > Chordata > Actinopteri > Syngnathiformes > Syngnathidae > Nerophis > Nerophis lumbriciformis. The sequence continues at coordinate 69,362,950 of NC_084548.2, forward strand.
AAGCTGAGTTGAAAAACCACCAGAGACAGAATAGGTATTTTTGTAATATATTTGCAAAGCTTTGCAGATATACATTCAGACCAGTCCAGCATAGAACATTCAATTGCGCCCCCTAAGATCGTCTGCCCCCCGAAACTCCCCTCTTAAGTCCCTGGCAGTCCTGTGTCTCTAGCCAAAACAAATGTCCATTATCTCTCTCTCTCTAACATTCCTCATTCAAGGTTAAGCACACAGTTTTGCAGACAACCAAAAGACCACAATTGGAAGAAAAACACTAGCTGTTTTGTAATATGATTATAAAAAGAAGTAACACTTAAATTCGGATATATGTAAATATCTGCCTCCGACAATATATATATATGAGGTTACTTATTGTGCGTACTGAGATGCTTGCATAATGTGAGACCCCTCCCTTTAGAAGCAGCCTCAGCGACGTAACTGGGGAACGTCCTAAACTGAATAAATAGAGGAGCGCAAGGACTTTTCCTCAGAGCGTAGGGTGAGACTGGAACTTAGTGCGCAGGTCCATGCGTTCTCCTCATGAGCAAAATTGAACTCTGTCTCTGCCTGGCAATACAGTGTACGTGGGGGTTCGTTGGCCGGTTTGTCTCGTATTCAGCGTAAGAGAAACGTGCGGAACTATAGTTATAATACAAGTTGAAGTATGAGCAATAATAATATGGGCTGCTTGCATTGCAGCAGGCCCATAATCGCCCGTAATAATCATTCTGTCATGTCTGTGTGACCATGTTTTGTATTAGTCATGTTTTGTTTTGTTTAGTTATTGGACACTTTAGTTTCTGGCTTTTCACTCCCTTGTCTTGTTTCCATGGTTACCCATTAGTTTCACCTGTTCCACATTTGGACTCATTGTGCACTCTTGTTTGTCACCATAGCAACCCATTAGTTTTCACCTGTCACGTCATGCACCTGTTTCACGTTTTGAGTCACGCACCTGTTTTCGTTAATCATGTCTGTAGTATTTAAGTTCATTGTTTTCAGTTTGTCTTCCTGGCGACATGCCACATTTATGCTCTTCACATTCCTGACACTTGTTTTCATGTCCATCTTTCATGCTGCTACTTTAGTCCAAGCCAAGTAAGTTTTTGTTTATTAATGCTATAGTCTTTTGGTTTCATAGTTTGTTCTCCGCCACTGTGCGCGCTTTTCGTTTGTACTCTTTTTTTTTTTGTCCTTTGTTAGTGTAAAAAATAAAAATATGTACTTACATTCCCGTCTCGCCCGAGCCAACTTTCTGTTGCCTTCCGGAAAAGCAAACACCAAGGACCAAGTCGTGACACATTCACATTATCTAAAGGCGTATACGGTTGTAAAATGTAAAACAAATAATGTATTATTAATAAGTCATATTATTGGCAGAATACAGTATGTTGACTCGGATTGACTTGATCCGTTCCAGGGTTGAACTGTGGCAAAGAAGAGGACTGGGACCAGCGACCAGGGAGTCCATCCATGTGTTTTGGACCGAAGACATTGGAAGGTTGACACCAGGATGTCCGGCCCAACAAAAAGGTCATGAAATACTTTTGAGGTCCCAATGTCCGTCAGAAAGTTATCTGTGGTGTTTTATGTAATCATTTACAAACCCCGTTTCCATATGAGTCGGGAAATTGTGTTAGATGTAAATGTGCAAATAATCATTAACTTTAGAATTTGATGCCAGCAACACGTGACAAAGAATTTGGGAAAGGTGGCAATAAATACTGATAAAGTTGAGGAATGCTCATCAAACACTTATTAGGAACATCCCACAGGTGTGCAGGCTAATTGGGAACAGGTGGGTGCCATTATTGGGTATAAAAGTAGATTCCATGAAATGCTCAGTCATTCACAAACAAGGACGGGGCGAGGGTCACCACTTTGTCAACAAATGCGTGAGCAAATTGTTGAACAGTTTAAGAAAAACCTTTCTCAACCAGCTATTGCAAGGAATTTAGGGATTTCACCATCTACGGTCCGTAATATCATCAAAGGGTTCAGAGAATCTGGAGAAATCACTGCACGTAAGCGGCTAAGCCCGTGACCTTCCATCCCTCAGGCTGTACTGCGTCAACAAGCGACATCAGTGTGTAAAGGATATCACCACATAGGCTCAGGAACACTTCAGAAACCCACTGTCAGTAACTACAGTTGGTCGCTACATCTGTAAGTGCAAGTTAAAACTCTCCTATGCAAGGCGAAAACCGTTTATCAACAACACCCAGAAACGCCGTCGGCTTCGCTGGGCCTGAGCTCATCTAAGATGGACTGATACAAAGTGGAAAAGTGTCCTGTGGTCTGACGAGTCCACATTTCAAATTGTTTTTGGAAACTGTGGACATCGTGTCCTCCGGACCAAAGAGGAAAAGAACCATCCGGATTGTTATAGGCGCAAAGTGTAAAAGGCAGCATGTGTGATGGTATGGGGGTGTATTAGTGCCCAAGACATGGGTAACTTACACATCTGTGAAGGCACTATTAATGCTGAAAGGTACATACAGGTTTTGGAGCCATCCAAGCAACGTTACCATGGACGCCCCTGCTTATTTCAGCAAGACAATGCCAAGCCACGTGTTACATCAACGTGGCTTCATAGTAAAAGAGTGCGGGTACTAGACTGGCCCGCCTGCAGTCCAGACCTGTCTCCCATTGAAAATGTGTGGCGCATTATGAAGCCTAAAATAGCACAACGGAGACCCCCGGACTGTTGAACAACTTAAGCTGTACATCAAGCAAGAATGGGAAATAATTCCACCTGAGAAGCTTCAAAAAGGTGTCTCCTCAGTTCCCAAACGTTTACTGAGTGTTGTTAAAAGGAAAGGCCATGTAACACAGTGGTGAACATGCCCTTTCCCAACTACTTTGGCACGTGTTGCAGCCATGAAATTCTAAGTTAATTATTATTTGCAAAAAAACAAAATCAAATATGTTGTCTTTGTAGCATATTCAACTGAATATGGCTTGAAAATGATTTGCAAATATTCCGTTTATATTTACATCTAACACAATTTCCCAACTCATATGGAAACGGGGTTTGTAATTGTTTTCACTAAGTACAGGTGATGCGATTAACCTGAATCTGGCTCGTGAGCATGTTTCCATGGTAACGTCTGCTCACAGCGATACAACGCAGTCCTTTAACCACGACAATAATCACTCTCGTAACTCGCCTCGGAAGGAAGGTGACCCGCCGCTAACGACGGTTTGTGCGTGAAGTGTCCTCGTCACACCTGAGGCTCACCTCCACTCCCCGGCTTGACATGTTAATCACACCACCTGAGACCGTCTTGACGCTTTCTGCTCGTGTTCGAGTGTCAGCCGTCAGATCATGCGCTTCACAGCTTTGACATTCCCCACCTCCACCTCCACCTCCACCCTCTGTTAGCTGCTGTCAGCGCACGTCATAATCTACTTCTTCACTTTAAAATGAACCTCTAATATTCCATATTTACTTCAAATACTTATAAACTACCATATTTATTTCATAATCTACCTCTAATGCAGTGTTTTTCAAGACAAGGCACATTTTTACGTGGAAAAAAATCCAGAGGCACACCAGCCATACTTGCCAACCCTCCCGAATTTTCCGGGAGACTCCCGAAATTCAGCGCCTCTCCCGAAAACCTCCCGGGACAAATATTCTCCCGAAAATCTCCCGATTTTCAGCCGGACCTGAGTGAGGACAGCCTTTTTTCACTACGAGAGGACAACAGGGTGACAAGAACTAAATCATCCAGATTAGAGATAAATTGTATTATTATGTTTATCTTACCTAAAAGTAAATATATTTATTAATTTAAAAAAATAAATAAAAAGAATACATTTTTACTATATTTTGCTAAAAACATCAAAATTAATTGTATTTTTATTTGTATTTTTTTCTGACTCCTTATTACATCCAGCCATAGAATTATACATTAAAATAAACATATTTCAAATAATTAATTTTAAATTATCATAATAATTCTTTTAAAATGACCATATTTAATTATTAAAATAATTGCTTGTTTATCAACAACTTTAGCATTTTATTCACTACATTTTGAAGCTCTCAGAAGCCAAGTTATGTTATATTCCTTAATATTTATTTATGCAAGTTTGAAGTATCAATTATCTAAACACAGTTTTGTTTGCATATTTTCAGGATATATATATATATATATATATATATATATATATATATATATATATATATGTATGAAATACTTGACTTGGTGAATTGTAGTTGTCAATACACTCCTCCCCTCTTAACCGCGCCCCCGCCCTCAAACACGCCCCTGTCCCACCCCTGACCACGCCCCCCCACCCCCCCCCACCCCCCCCCACCCCCCACCTCCCGAAATCGTAGGTCTCAAGGTTGGCAAGTATGCACACCAGCAGCAGAAATCATTAAAAAATATAACTGAGTTGACAGTAAAGAGTGGTTGGATATGACTTTAAAGCATAACCAAGCATGCATCAATATAGCTCTTGTCTCAAAGTAGGTGTACTGTCACCACCTGTCACATCACACCCTGACTTATTTGGACTTTGTTGCTGTTTTCCTGTGTGTAGTGTTTTACTTCTTGTCTCGCGCTCCTATTTTGGTGGTGTTTTCTCTTTTTTCTGTATTTTCCTTTAGCAGTTTCATGTCTTCCTTTGAGCGATATTTCTACTTTGTTTTAGCAATCAAGAATATTTCGGTTGGTTTTATCCTTCTTTGTGGAGACATTGTTGATTGTCATGTCATGTTCGGCTGTACTTTGTGGACGCCGTCTTTGCTCCACAGTAGAGATGCGCAGATAGGCAATTATTTCATCCGCAACCGCATCACAAAAGTCGTCAACCATCCGCTAACATTTAATCAAAACCGCACCCGCCCGCACCCGCCCGTTGTTATATATCTAATATAGACGATGCAAGGCATTAGTGAGGTTATAAAGCTTTTGCCTGTTAAAGAAAGGAGACTGATCCAATGAAGCAGAGACATTCAATGCGTGCCACGCTGTCACGGCCCAGACGCACACCAGTGCGCAATCATCTGGGAGCCGCGCTGAGCGCACCTCCAAGCGCGTGGAGGTGCGATGTCCCTCGCACCCGCGGCGGCTCCACCCGGGCTCGCGCCCGAGGCTTCAGCGCGCACCGCGGCGGCCATCCTACTCGTCGCGGCCTAGCCCTCGCGGCTCTCGCTGCCGGCGACGGCCGGGTATGGGCCCGACGCTCCAGCGCCATCCATTTTCAGGGCTAGTTGATTCGGCAGGTGGGTTGTTACACACTCCTTAGCGGGTTCCGACTTCCATGGCCACCGTCCTGCTGTCTATATCAACCAACACCTTTTCTGGGGTCTGATGAGCGTCGGCATCGGGCGCCTTAACTCGGCGTTCGGTTCATCCCGCAGCGCCAGTTCTGCTTACCAAAAGTGGCCCACTCGGCTCACCAGGGTGAGCCCCACCCCTTTCGTGAGCGCACTGCGCGCGGAGTGACCCCTGTTACGCGCCCTCGGCAACGGGGGTGGCGGGCAGGTAAGCTGCTTACCTGCTGCGCGTGACGCCGGCCGCGGCGAAGGCGGATGAGGTGGGGTGTCGGTGCGGTGGGCGCGGTGGTGACCCTGGACGTGCGTCGGGCCCTTCTCGCGGATCGCCTCAGCTACGGCTCCCGGTGGGGCCCTCTCGGGGGAAGGGGCCTCGGTCCCGGACCCCGGCGAGGCGTCCCTTCTCCACTCTGTAAAAGTGTCCATCTCTTTTTTTTTTCTTCTTCTGTTGTGGCATATGCTGCAGGTGCCTGCTCGTTTTTCGTATGTGGGTAACAACATTTAACTATGTATATATATTTCCCAATTGGTTTAACTGCCACCCGCCTGAATCTATTTAAAATCTAATTTTTTTTTATTTCAACCACCCGACCCGCGGATAATCCGCGGACTCCGCGGTTGTGTCCGCAAACCGCGCATCTCTACTCCACAGTAAGTCTTTGCTGTCGTCCAGCATTCTGTTTTTGTTTACTTTGTAGCCAGTTCAGTTTTAGTTTTGTCCTGCATAGCCTTCCCTAAGCTTCAATGCCTTTTCTTAGGGCAGGGGTCGGCAACCCAAAATGTTGAAAGAGCCCTATTGGACCAAAAATACAAAAACAAATCTGTCTGGAGCCGCAAAAAATTAAAAGCCAAATTACATACAGATAGTGTGTCATGAGATATAAATTGAATTAAGAGGACTTAAAGGAAACTAAATGACCTCAAATATAGCTACAAATGAGGCATAATGATGCAATATGTACATATCGCTAGCCTAAATAGCATGTTAGCATCGATTAGCTTGCAGTGACCAAATATGTCTGATTAGCACTCCACACAAGTCAATAACATCAACAAAACTCACCTTTCATGCACGACGTTAAAAGTTTGGTGGACAAAATGAGACAGGAAAAAGAAGTGGCATAAAACACGTCCTAGAAAGTCGGAGAAAGTTATACATGTAAACAAACTACGGTGAGTTCAAGGACCGCCAAAATTAGTAGGACAAAACGGCGCTCGCCAAATACTCGAATCAGTGAAGCATGTTTAGTATAAACAGTGTGCTTTGTAACAATTAGGGAGGTTTTTGTCATGTTTGTCCTCCTACAGAAACCATATTAAAACAAAAAATAGATTTTTTTCCCCCTCATCTTTTTCCATTTTTCATACATTTTTTGAAAAGCTCCAGAGAGCCACTAGGGCGGCGCTAAAGAGCCGCATGCGGCTCTAGAGCCGCGGGTTGCCGACCCCTGTCTTAGGGGCACTCGCCTTTTGTTTATTTTTGGTTTAAGCATTAGACACCTTTTTACCTGCACCCTGCCTCCCGCTGTTTCCGACAACTACAAAGCAATTAGCTACCTGCTGCCACCTACTGATATGGAAGAGTATTACACGGTTACTAGACAGCATCGACGCTCAACAACAACACATCATTTGCAGACTATAATTACTGGTTTGCAAAAAATATGTTTAACCCAAATAGGTGAAATTAGATCATCTCCACTAGTGTGCCGCGGCACAGTGGTTGAAAAACACTGCTCTACTAAACAAACCCCAAAACCAGTGAAGTTGTCACGTTGTGTAATTCGTAAATAAAAACCGAATACAATGATTTGCAAATCCTTTTCAACTTATATTCAATTGAAAGATATTTAATGTTCACACTTTTTTTTGCAAATAATCATTAACTTGGAATTTAATGGCAGCAACACATTGCAAAAAAAGTTGTCACAGGGGCATTTTTACCACTGTGTTACATGGCCTTTCCTTTTAACAACACTCAGTAAACGTTTGGGAACTGAGGAGACACATTTTTTCAGGTGGAATTCTTTCCCATTCTTGCTTGATGTTCAGCTTAAGTTGTTCAACAGTCCGGGGGTCTCCGTTGTGCTATTTTAGGCTTCATAATGCGCCACACATTTTCAATGAGAGACAGGTCTGGACTACAGGCAGGCCAGTCTAGTACCCACACTTTTTTACTATGAAGCCACGTTGATGTAACATGTGGCTTGGCATTGTCTTGCTGAAATAAGCAGGGGCGTCCATGGTAACGTTGCTTGGATGGCAACATATGTTGCTCCAAAACCTGTATGTACCTTTCAGCATTAATGGCGCCTTCACAGATGTGTAAGTTACCCATGTCTTGGGCACTAATACACCCCCATACCATCCCAGATGCTGGCTTTTACACTTTGCGCCTATAACAATCCGGATGGTTCTTTTCCTCTTTGGTCCGGAGGACACGACGTCCACAGTTTCCAAAGACAATTTGAAATGTGGACTCGTCAGACCACAGAACACTTTTCCACTTTGCATCAGTCCATCTTAGATGAGCTCGGGCTCAGCTAAGCCGGCAGCGTTTCTGGGTGTTGTTGATAAATGGCTTTCGCTTTGCATAGTAGAGTTTTAACTTGCACTTACAGATGGAGCGACCGACTGTAGTTACTGACAGTGGGTTTCTGAAGTGTTCCTGAGTTGTTGTGAAGAAGGAGCTGAGCTGGAAGGCAAAGCTCTCAATTTACCGGTCGATCTACGTTCCCATCCTCACCTATGGTCATGAGCTTTGGGTTATGACCGAAAGGACAAGATCACGGGTACAAGCGGCCGAAATGAGTTTCCTCCGCCGAGTGGCGGTTCTCTCCCTTAGAGATAGGGTGAGAAGCTCTGTCATCCAGGAGGAACTCAAAGTAAAGCCGCTACTCCTCTACATGGAGAGGAGCCAGATGAGGTGGTTCGGGCATCTGGTCAGGATGCCACCCGAATGCCTCCCTAGGGAGGTGTTTAGGGCACGTCCGACTGATAGGAGGCCACGGGGAAGACTATGTCTCCCGGCTGGCCTGGGAACGCCTCGGGATCATGAGATCGACAGGCGGATCCGTGCGGCGTCTTCAGTAATGCGGACGTTGTATCGATCCGTTGTGGTGAAGAAGGAGCTGAGCCGGAAGGCAGAGCTCTCAATTTACCGGTCGATCTACGTTGCCATCCTCACCTATGGTCATGAGCTTTGGGTTATGACCGAAAGGACAAGATCACGGGTACAAGCAGCCCAAATGAGTTTCCTTCGCCGAGTGGCGGGTCTCTCCCTTAGAGATAGGGTGAGAAGCTCTGTCATCCGGGAGGAACTCAAAGTAAAGCCGCTACTCCTCCACATGGAGAGGAGCCAGATGAGGCTGTTCGGGCATCTGGTCAGGATGCCAACCGAACGCCTCCCTAGGGAGGTGTTTAGGGCACGTCCGACTGATAGGAGGCCACGGGGAAGACTATGTCTCCCGGCTGGCCTGGGAACGCCTCGGGATCTCCCGGGAAGAGCTGGACGAAGTGGCTGGGGAGAGGAAAGTCTGGGCTTCCCTGCTTAGGCTGCTGCCCCCGCGACCCGACCTCGGATAAGCGGAAGAAGATGGATAGATGGGTGGATAGTGTCGCGATGCTATACTAGTACCAGTATGCGGATGTTAGTCTCTGGAGACAATCCAGTTTCTCTAAGTAGACTAGATTGTTTATGTCAGAAGGGTCCGCACGAGAGCGGCCGGCTTCTTCGAGTTCCAGAAGCTGGTACAGTTTAGTCTGATTAGTGCCGGTCCGAGATGTTCCTCCATGCAGACCTGCAGCAACCTGACCCCACCTTGCACTGGCCCTCCCCACAGCAGGAATTATTAAGAATTCAACTCGCTCTGTCTCTTATCTCATCTGTAGCCGTCAGTGAAAGGCATGAGGATCATCACCACCACCACCTGTGTCGCCTTTACTCCTCCCCGGCTCGGTAGAGATGAACTCAGAGCAGAAGTTCCCCGAGCGGCAGCAAGTAATGACGGTCGTAACGGTCAGACGCCCGAAGCGGGGAAAAAAAGCCTCACTCGCGGTTTAACTGCTCTAAGGTCTTTCCTTTTTTTCACTGCGAACATTTCTCACCTGTACCTCAGCCTGCAGGCTTTCGTGTTGAAATGTACAGTAAAAGCTTCTTTATCGCCGCTAGTTGGTCACAGGCCGGACCGCGGTGAATTATTATCATCATTAAGTAGGGATGATCAATTATTAAATCCAATATTTTCATAGCGAGAGCATAATAAAAAATAAAAAATCTGTTAACGACCTTTTAAATTTGGGTTTTAACATTCATCATTTAGTCGTGAAATAAAACCCACGTGGTCACTTTTACACCTTTAATCCAATATAGTAAGACCGAGCCAATCAGTGGACACGATACTGAGCAGTGCGCTCTAAATGCTTTGGATTTCATTTCGGGGCCAATACTGCTGTATTATTCATGTTTTTACTTCATTCAGCAATTTTATTAAGCCGGGGGTGTCCAAACCTTTAAAGTTAAAGTTAAAGTACCAATGATTGTCACACACACACACTAGGTGTGGCGAAATTATTCTCTGCCTTTGACCCATCACCTTTGATCACCCACCAAAGTCAAAGTGTGCAGGGGCCATTTTGGTATTTTTTTATTTAAAAAAAAATAATGCTAAAAACAGACATTTGTGTCAGCTTTGTGTTATATGTGATAACTAATTTCAGCTTTTTCTAATCATACTATTTATTTTTGCTCTTTGTCCACTACATTTTTATTATTCATGGGTACCACTACATGTAATTAATGGTGGCGAACCGCCGCGGCAAAATAAAAGCTGGCACACCCTAAAAATGCATGTTTTTTTAACATGAAAACAAACTTAAATAATATGTTGTATGACTGGGTATACTTTATATAGTCTACTATGTACGCACTATTAGCCATAATTAGTTTAAAAAAGACCTTAAATCTATTTAAAAAAAATCTTCCTCTATGCTTTATTTAATTTCGGGGCCAATACTACTGTATTATTCATATTTTTAGTTCATTCAGAAATTGTATTAGGCCAGGGGTGTCCAAACCTTTTCCACTAAAGTCAAAGTGTGCAGGAGCTTTTTTTATAAAAAAAAATTTAAAAAAATCTAAAAACCGACATCATATTTAAAAACAAAACTTTGTGTTATATGTGATGATAACTCATTTCAGTTTTTTCTAATCACATTACATATTTTTGCTCTCTTTTTTCCCCTACATTTTCACTGTTTGGGGTTACCACTACATGTAATTGATGGTGGCGCACCGCCGCGGCAAAATAAAAGCCGCCACACCCTAAAAATGCATGTTTTTTTTAACATGAAAACAAGCTTAAATAATATATTGTATGACTGGGTATACTTTATATAGTCTATTATTTACGCATTATTGGCCATAATTAGTATAAAAAACACTTCAAATATATTAAAAATCTTCCTCTATGCTTAATTTCATTTCGGGGCTAATACTACTGTATTATTCATATTTTTAGTCAAATTGTGTAGGGGTTATTTTGTTATTTTTTTAATGAAAATTAAAAAAGAATGCTAAAAACCGACATCATATTTAAAAACAAAACTTTGTGTTGTACGTGATGATAACTAATTTCAGCTTTTTCTAATCACGTTACATATTTTTGCTCTTTTTCCCTACATTTTTACTGTTCGGCATTACCACTACATGTAATTAATGGTGGCGCACCGCCGCGGCAAAATAAAAGCCGCCACACCCTAAAAATGCATGTTTTTTTTTAACATGAAAACAAACTTAAATAATATGTTGTATGACTGGGTATACTTTATATAGTCTATTATGTACGCACTATTGGCCATAATTAGTATAAAAAACACTTCAAATATATTAAAAATCTTCCTCTATGCTTAATTTAATTTCGGGGCCAATACTACTGTATTATTCATATTTTTAGTCAAATTGTGTAGGGGCTATTTTGTTATTTTTTTTATGAAAATTAAAAAAGAATGCTAAAAACCAACATCATATTTAAAAACAAAACTTTGTGTTATATGTGATGATAACTAATTTCAGCTTTTTCTAATCACATTACATATTTTTGCTTTTTTTTCCTACATTTTTACTATTCATGGACACCACTACATGTAATTAATGGTGGCGCACCGCCGCGGCAAAATAAAAGCCGCCACACCCTAAAAATGCACGTTTTTTTTAACATGAAAACAAACTTAAATAATAAAACTGGGTATACTTTATATAGTCTATTACTTACGCACTATTGGCCATAATTAGTTTAAAAACCACCTCAATTATATAAAAAATCTTCCTCTATGCTTTATTTAATTTGGGGGCCAATACTACTGCATTATTCATGTTTTTAGTTCATTCAGCATTTTATTTAGGCCAGGGGTGTCCAAACCTTTTCCACCAAAGTCAAAGTTTGCAGGGGCTATTTTGATATTTTTTTTTATTTTAAAAAAAGAGTGCTAAAAACCGGCATCATATTTAAAAACAAAACTTTGTGTTATATGTGACGATAACTAATTTCAGCTTTTTCTAATCACATTACATATTTTTGCTCTTTTTTCCCTACATTTTTACTATTCATGGACACCACTACATCTAATTAATGGTGGCGCACCACCGCGGCAAAATAAAAGCCGCCACACCCTAAAAATGCACTTTTTTTTTAACATGAAAACAAACTTAAATAATATGTTGTATGACTGGGTATACTTTATATAGTCTATTATGTACGCACTATTGGCCATAATTAGTTTAAAAAAGACCTCAAATATTTTAAAAAATCTTCCTCTGTACATAATTTAATTTCAGGACCAATTCTACTGCATTATTCATGTTTTTAGTCAAAGTGTACAGGGGCTATTTTGATATTTTTTAACACAAAAAAAAAAAGAATGCTGAAAACCGACATCATATTTAAAAACAAAACTTTGTGTTGTATGTGATGATAACTAATTTCAGCTTTTTCTAATCACGTTACATATTTTTGCTCTTTTTCCCTACATTTTTACTATTCATGGACACCACTACATCTAATTAATGGTGGCGCACCAACGCGGCAAAATAAAAGCCGCCACACCCTAAAAATGCATGTTTTTTTTTTTACATGAAAACAAACTTAAATAATATGTTGTATGACTGGGTATACTTTTTATAGTCTATTATGTACGCACTATTGGCCATAATTAGTTTAAAAAAGACCTCAAATATTTTAAAAATCTTCCTCTATACATAATTTAATTTCAGAGCCAATACTACTGCATTATTCATGTTTTTAGTCAAAGTGTACAGGGGCTATTTTTATATTTTTTAACACATACAAAAAAAAAGAATGCTAAAAACCGACATCATATTTAAAAACAAAACTTTGTGTTATATGTGGTGATAACTAATTTCAGCTTTTTCTAATCACATTACATATTTTTGCTCTTTTTTCCCTACATTTTTACTATTCATGGACACCACTACATCTAATTAATGGTGGCGCACCAACGCGGCAAAATAAAAGCCGCCACACCCTAAAAATGCATGTTTTTTTTAACATGAAAACAAACTTACGGTAAATAATATATTGTATGACTCGGTATACTTTATATAGTCTATTATGTACGCACTATTGGCCATAATTAGTTTAAAAAAGACCTCAAATATTTTAAAAATCTTCCTCTATACTTAATTTAATTTTGGGGCCAATACTACTGTATTATTCGTGTTTTTAATCAAAGTGTACAGGGGCTATTTGATATTTTTCAACAAAAAAAAACAAAAAAAAATACTAAAAACCGACATCATATTTAGAAAAAAAACAAAACTTTGTGTTATATGTGATGATAACTAATTTCAGCTTTTTCTAATCACATTACATATTTTTGCTTTTTTTTCCCTACATTTTTACTATTCATGGGTACCACTACATGTAATTGATGGTGGCGCACCGCCGCGGCAAAATAAAAGCCGGCACACCCTAAAAAAGCATGTTTTTTTAACATGAAAACAAACTTAAATAATATGTTGTATGACTGGGTATACTTTATATAGTCTATTATGTACGCACTATTGGCCAAAATTAGTTTAAAAAAGACCTCAAATATATAAAAAATCTTCCTCTATGCTTTATTTCATTTCGTGGCCAATACTACTGTATTATTCATGTTTTTAGTTCATTCAGAAATGTTATTAGGCCAGGGGTGTCCAAACCTTTTCCACTAAAGTCAAAGTGTGCAGGGGCTTTTTTGATATTTTTTTTATAAAAAACAAAAAAGAATGCTTAAAACTGACATAATATTTAAAAACAAAATTTTGTGTTGTACGTGATGATAACTAATTTCAGCTTTTTCTAATCACATTACATATTTTTGCTTTTTTCCCCTACATTTTTACTGTTCGGGGTTACCCCTACATGTAATTAATGGTGGCGCACCAACGCGGCAAAATAAAAGCCGCCACACCCTAAAAATGCATGTTTTTTTTAACATGAAAACAAACTTAAATAATATGTTGTTTGACTGGGTATACTTTATATAGTCTATTATGTACGCACTATTGGCCATAATTAGTTTAAAAAAGACCTCAAATATTTTAAAAATCTTCCTCTATACTTATTTTAATTTCGGGGCCAATACAACTGCATTATTCATGTTTTTAGTCAAAGTGTACAGGGGCTATTTTGATATTTTTTAACACAAAAAAAAAAAAGAATGCTGAAAACCGACATCATATTTAAAAACAAAACTTTGTGTTGTATGTGATGATAACTAATTTCAGCTTTTTCTAATTACATTAGATATTTTTGCTCTTTTTTCCCCTACATTTTTACTGTTCGGGGTTACATGTAATTGATGGTGGCGCACCGCGGCGGCAAAATAAAAGCCGCCACACCCTAAAAATGCACGTTTTCTTTAACATGAAAACAAACTTAAATAATAAAACTGGGTATACTTTATATAGTCTTTTATTTACGCACTATTGGCCATAATTAGTTTAAAAACCACCTCAAATATATAAAAAATCTTTGTGCTTTATTTCATTTCGGGGCCAATACTGCTGTATTATTCATATTTTTAGTTCATTCAGCAATTGTTTTAGGCCAGGGGTGTCCAAACCTTTTCCACCAAAGTCAAAGTGTGCAGGTGCTATTTTGATATTTTTTTATTTAACTTTTTTTTTTTAAAAGAATGCTAAAAACCGACATCATATTTAAAAACAAAACTTTGTGTTATATGTGATGATAACTAATTTTAGCTTTTTCTAATCACATTACATATTTTTGCTCTTTTTCCCTACATTTTTACTATTCAGGGTTACCACTACATGTAATTGATGGTGGCGCACCACCGTGGCAAAATAAAAGCCGCCACACCCTAAAAATGCATGTTTTTTTTAACATGAAAACAAGCTTAAATAATATATTGTATGACTCGGTATACTTTATATAGTCTACTACTTACGCACTGTTGGCCATAATTAGTTTAAAACACACCTCAAATATATTAAAAATCTTTCTCTATGCTTCATTTCATTTCAGGGCCAATACTACTGTATTATTCATGTTTTTAGTTCATTCGGCAATTTTATTAGGCCAGGGGTGTCCAAACCTTTTCCACTAAAGTCAAAGTGTGCAGGGGCTATTTTGATATTTTTTTATTTAAAAAAAAATTAAAAAAAGAATGCTAAAAACCGGCATCATATTTAAAAACAAAACTTTGTGTTATATGTGATGATAACTATTTTCAGCTTTTTCTAATCACATTACATATTTTTGCTCTTTTTTCCCTACATTTTTACTATTCATGGACACCACTACATGTAATTAATGGTGGCGCACCAACGCGGCAAAATAAAAGCCGCCACACCCTAAAAAAGCATGTTTTTTTTAACATGAAAACAAACTTAAATAATATGTTGTATGACTGGGTATACTTTATATAGTCTATTATGTACGCACTATTGGCCATAATTAGTTTGAAAAAGACCTCAAATATATAAAAAATCTTCCTTTATGCTTTATTTCATTTCGGGGCCAATACTACTGTATTATTCATGTTTTTAGTTCATTCAGCAATTTTTTTTAGGCCAGGGGTGTCCAAACCTTTTCCACCAAAGTCAAAGTGTGCAGGTGCTATTTTGATATTTTTTTATTTAACTTTTTTTTTTTTAAAGAATGCTAAAAACCGACATCATATTTAAAAACAAAACTTTGGGTTATATGTGATGATAACTAATTTCAGTTTTTTCTAATCACATTACATATTTTTGCTCTTTTTTCCCTACATTTTTACTATTCATGGACACCACTACATGTAATTAATGGTGGCGCACCAACGCGGCAAAATAAAAGCCGCCACACCCTAAAAATGCATGTTTTTTTTAACATGAAAACAAACTTAAATAATATATCGTATGACTCGGTATACTTTATATAGTCTATTATTTACGCACTGTTGGCCATAATTAGTTTAAAACACACCTCAAACCGCCACGGCAAAGTAAAAGCCACGACACCCTAAAAATGCATGTTTTCACGTGTAAAAACAAAAAATCCAGATCAGCCATAAAATGTAAACACTTGTAACCTTGGTGTGTTGTTTCCTTTAATAATATTTTCTCATAACATTAGAGAAGCACTACTGTGTGTAAGTACTTGGAGACATACTCCATGGTAGTCCCAGTTTGACCCTGGAACAGACCATTTCCAATGTTTAGCAGTCAGGGTCGATAAACCTGCGTGGGGTTCTGTGTGAAAGGGGTCGGAGGAGCCCTAAAATGTGGGATTTCTCCAGAGCGTACACGGGAAAGGTTGCAAGGAGGCGGTAATCACCTTCTCCCCCTGGATCAACAAGCAGCTAATCCTGCTGCAAGATAAGTAGCCCGAGCAGCGGGACTTGACGGGATTAGCAGCGCTTAGCGAGCAGGAGGAAATGGAGCGTAGCGAAAATGGCGGCCTTGTTGTCGTTGGCACTTTGCTAATCAACACCTTCTCATCTTGTCAGCTAATTCATTCCTCGTGGGCTCAAACTGCAGGAAACTTTTATGAAGTGTAGGCCACAGTTTCAAGTCCTAACTATTTACAGTATATTTAAGTACTAGAGGATTACTAACCATTTACAGTATATTTAAGTACCGCAGGATTAGGGATCAGGGAGTGGCATCGTTGGGATATAAACAAAAAATAATATTATTTTGCACATAGAAAAAACAGCAGAAAAATACAAAAAAACTAAATAATAATAAATAAAATAATATAAATAAATAGTAAATAAATAAATAGAAACAAAAATTATAAACTTGTTTTTTTTTGGAGGGTGGGATATAAACAAAAAAAATATTATTTTGACATTTAGGGCAGACAATAAATGTGTGATTTATGCAAGTATGATGTAATGGATTGGAATGTCAAAAATTTAAGTTAAAAAATATACATAATAATATTACATATAATACAAAGTTGACACCAAGTGGTATCTTTAAATTGACATCATATCTATTAAAATGGTTTCCAGTAACAAACGTGTCCGCATTACTACACTTACACCATGCCACAAGCTTAATAAATTATTGTAGCCATTTGGTGTCGCCACACAAAAAATTAAAAATTAAATAAAATACCACACAACTTCAACTTTAAGACAGCATAAGTCCATTCCATGTGACGCGTATAATTTCATCTGTGGTTGAATAATTCCACGCTACAAAATAAAATATGTATAACTTGTGCTGATATTGTGTCGGTTTAATATCGGTATCGGCCAATACGCAATATCGGTTTTGTATATGAATATTAATGTTACACATAGAAAAACAGCAGAAAAATACAAAAAAACTAAATAATTATAAATAAAATAATATAAATAAATAGTAAATAAATAAATAGGGGAAAAAAATTATAAACTTGTTTTTTTTGGGGGGTGGGATATAAACAAAAAAAATATTATTTTGACATTTAGGGCAGACAATAAATGTGTGATTTATGCAAGTATGATGTAATGGATTGGAATGTCAATAAAAATTTAAGTTAAAAAATATACATAATAATATTACATATAATACAAAGTTGACACCAAGTGGTATCTTTAAATTTACATCATGTCTATTAAAATGGTTTCCAGTAACAAACGTGTCCGCATTACTACACTTAGACCACGCCACAAGCGTAATAAACTATTGTAGCCATTTGGTGTCGCCACACAAAAAAATTTAAAAAAATTTAAATACCACACCACTTCAACTTTAAGACAGCATAAGTCCATTCCATGTGACGCGTATAATTTCATCTGTGGTTGAATAATTCCACGCTACAAAATAAAATATGTATAACTTGTGCTGATATTGTGTCAGTTTAATATCGGTATCGGCCAAAACGCAATATCGGTTTTGTATATGAATATTAATGTTACACATAGAAAAACAGCAGAAAAATACAAAAAAACTAAATAATAATAAATAAAATAATATAAATAAATAGTAAATAAATAAATAGAAAAACAATTATAAACTAGTTTTTTTGGGGGCGGGTGGCATCGTTGGGATATAAACAGAAAAAATATTATTTTGACATTTAGGGCAGACAATAAATGTGTGATTTATGCAAGTATGATGTA
Organism: Nerophis lumbriciformis; assembly: GCF_033978685.3. NCBI lineage: Eukaryota > Metazoa > Chordata > Actinopteri > Syngnathiformes > Syngnathidae > Nerophis > Nerophis lumbriciformis. The sequence goes on from NC_084548.2 coordinate 69,380,861, forward strand.
ATGGATAGGAATGTCAATAAAAATTTAAGTTAAAAAATATACATAATAATATTACATATAATACAAAGTTGACACCAAGTGGTATCTTTAAATTTACATCATATCTATTAAAATGGTTTCCAGTAACAAACGTGTCCGCATTACTACACTTACACCACGCCACAAGCTTAATAAATTAGCCATTTGGTGTCGCCACACAAAAAATTAAAAAAAATTAAAATACCACACCACTTCAACTTTAAGACAGCATAAGTCCATTCCATGTGACGCGTATAATTTCTTCTGTGGTTGAATAATTCCACGCTACAAAATAAAATATGTATAACTTGTGCTGATATTGTGTCGGTTTAATATCGGTATCGGCCAATACGCAATATCGGTTTTGTATATGAATATTAATGTTACACATAGAAAAACAGCAGAAAAATACAAAAAAACTAAATAATAATAAATAAAATAATATAAATAAATAGTAAATAAATAAATAGAAACAAAAATTATAAACTTGTTTTTTTTTGGGGTGGGGGGGTGGCATCGTTGGGATATAAACAAAAAAAATATTATTTTGACATTTAGGGCAGACACTAAATGTGTGATTTATGCAAGTATGATGTAATGGATAGGAATGTCAAAACAAATTTAAGTTAAAAAATATATATAATAATATTACATATAATACAAAGTTGACACCAAGTGGTATCTTTAAATTTACATCATATCTATTAAAATGGTTTCCAGTAACAAACGTGTCCGCATTACTACACCACGCCACAAGCTTAATAAATTATTGTAGCCATTTGGTGTCGCCACACAAAAAATAAAAAAAATAAAAAAATACCACACCACTTCAACTTTAAGACAGCATAAGTCCATTCCATGTGACGCATATAATTTCATCTGTGGTTGAATAATTCCACGCTACAAAATAAAATATGTATAACTTGTGCTGATATTGTGTCGGTTTAATATCGGTATCGGCCAATACGCAATATCGGTTTTGTATATGAATATTAATGTTACACATAGAAAAACAGCAGACAAATACAAAAAAACTAAATAATAATAAATAAAATAATATAAATAAATAGTAAATAAATAAATAGAAAAAAAATTATAAACTTGTTTTTTTAGGGGGGTAGGGGGGTGGCATCGTTGGGATATAAACAAAAAAAATATTATTTTGACATTTAGGGCAGACAATACATGTGTGATTTATGCAAGTATGATGTAATGGATAGGAATGTCAATACAAATTTAAGTAAAAAATTATATATAATAATATTACGTATAATACAAAGTTGACACCAAGTGGTATCTTTAAATTTACATCATATCTATTAAAATGGTTTCCAGTAACAAACGTGTCCGCATTACTACACTTACACCACGCCACAAGCTTAATAAATTATTGTAGCCATTTGGTGTCGCCACACAAAAAATTAAAAAATAATTTAAAAAAAAATACCACACCACTTCAACTTTAAAACAGCATAAGTCCATTCCATGTGACGTGTATAATTTCATCTGTGGTTGAATAATTCCACGCTACAAAAAAAAATATTTATAACTTGTGCTGATATTGTGTCGGTTTAATATCGGTATCGGCCAATACGCAATATCGGTTTTGTATATAAATATTAATGTTACACACAGAAAAACAGCAAAAAAAATACAAAAAAACTAAATAATAATAAATAAAATAATATAAATAAATAGTAAATAAATAAATAGAAAAAAAATTTATAAACTTGTTTTTTTTGGGGGGTGGGATATAAACAAAAAAAATATTATTTTGACATTTAGGGCAGACAATAAATGTGTGATTTATGCAAGTATGATGTAATGGATTGGAATGTCAATAAAAATTTAAGTTAAAAAATATACATAATAATATTACATATAATACAAAGTTGACACCAAGTGGTATCTTTAAATTTACATCATGTCTATTAAAATGGTTTCCAGTAACAAACGTGTCCGCATTACTACACTTACACCACGCCACAAGCTTAATAAATTATTGTAGCCATTTGGTGTCGCCACACAAAAAATTAAAAAAAAAAAGTAAAAAAAATACCACACCACTTCAACTTTAAGACAGCATAAGTCCATTCTATGTGACGCATATAATTTCATTTGTGGTTGAATAATTCCACGCTACAAAATAAAATATGTATAACTTGTGCTGATATTGTGTCGGTTTAATATTGGTATCGGTCAATACGCAATATCGGTTTTGTATATGAATATTAATGTTACATATAGAAAAACAGCAGAAAAATACAGAAAAACTAAATAATAATAAATAAAATAATATAAATAAATAGTAAGTAAATAAATACAAAAAAAAATTATAAACTTGTTTTTTTTGGGGGGGGGGGGGGGGTGGCATCGTTGGGATATAAACAAAAAAAATATTATTTTGACATTTAGGGCAGACAATAAATGTGTGATTTATGCACGTATGATGTAATGGATAGGAATGTCAATACACATTTAAGTTTAAAAATATATATAATAGTATTACATATAATACAAAGTTGACACCAAGTGGTATCTTTAAATTCACATCATATCTATTAAAATGGTTTCCAGTAACAAACGTGTCCGCATTACTACACTTACACCACGCCACGAGCTTAATAAATTATTGTAGCCATTTGGTGTCGCCACACAAAAAATTAAAAAAAATTTTAAAAAAAATACCACACCACTTCAACTTTAAGACAGCATAAGTCCATTCCATGTGACGCGTATAATTTCATCTGTGGTTGAATAATTTCACGCTACAAAATAAAATATGTATAACTTGTACTGATATTGTGTCGGTTTAATATCGGTATCGGCCAAAACGCAATATCGGTTTTGTATATGAATATTAATGTTACACATAGAAAAACAGCAGACAAATACAAAAAAACTAAATAATAATAAATAAAATAATATAAATAAATAGTAAATAAATAAATAGAAAAAAAATTATAAACTTGTTTTTTTAGGGGGGTAGGGGGGTGGCATCGTTGGGATATAAACAAAAAAAATATTATTTTGACATTTAGGGCAGACAATACATGTGTGATTTATGCAAGTATGATGTAATGGATAGGAATGTCAATACAAATTTAAGTAAAAAATTATATATAATAATATTACGTATAATACAAAGTTGACACCAAGTGGTATCTTTAAATTTACATCATATCTATTAAAATGGTTTCCAGTAACAAACGTGTCCGCATTACTACACTTACACCACGCCACAAGCTTAATAAATTATTGTAGCCATTTGGTGTCGCCACACAAAAAATTAAAAAATAATTTTAAAAAAAATACCACACCACTTCAACTTTAAAACAGCATAAGTCCATTCCATGTGACGTGTATAATTTCATCTGTGGTTGAATAATTCCACGCTACAAAAAAAAATATTTATAACTTGTGCTGATATTGTGTCGGTTTAATATCGGTATCGGCCAATACGCAATATCGGTTTTGTATATAAATATTAATGTTACACACAGAAAAACAGCAAAAAAAATACAAAAAAACTAAATAATAATAAATAAAATAATATAAATAAATAGTAAATAAATAAATAGAAAAAAAATTTATAAACTTGTTTTTTTTGGGGGGTGGGATATAAACAAAAAAAATATTATTTTGACATTTAGGGCAGACAATAAATGTGTGATTTATGCAAGTATGATGTAATGGATTGGAATGTCAATAAAAATTTAAGTTAAAAAATATACATAATAATATTACATATAATACAAAGTTGACACCAAGTGGTATCTTTAAATTTACATCATGTCTATTAAAATGGTTTCCAGTAACAAACGTGTCCGCATTACTACACTTACACCACGCCACAAGCTTAATAAATTATTGTAGCCATTTGGTGTCGCCACACAAAAAATTAAAAAAAAAAAGTAAAAAAAAATACCACACCACTTCAACTTTAAGACAGCATAAGTCCATTCTATGTGACGCATATAATTTCATTTGTGGTTGAATAATTCCACGCTACAAAATAAAATATGTATAACTTGTGCTGATATTGTGTCGGTTTAATATTGGTATCGGCCAATACGCAATATCGGTTTTGTATATGAATATTAATGTTACATATAGAAAAACAGCAGAAAAATACAGAAAAACTAAATAATAATAAATAAAATAATATAAATAAATAGTAAGTAAATAAATACAAAAAAAAATTATAAACTTGTTTTTTTTGGGGGGGGGGGGGGTGGCATCGTTGGGATATAAACAAAAAAAATATTATTTTGACATTTAGGGCAGACAATAAATGTGTGATTTATGCACGTATGATGTAATGGATAGGAATGTCAATACACATTTAAGTTTAAAAATATATATAATAGTATTACATATAATACAAAGTTGACACCAAGTGGTATCTTTAAATTCACATCATATCTATTAAAATGGTTTCCAGTAACAAACGTGTCCGCATTACTACACTTACACCACGCCACGAGCTTAATAAATTATTGTAGCCATTTGGTGTCGCCACACAAAAAATTAAAAAAAATTTTAAAAAAAATACCACACCACTTCAACTTTAAGACAGCATAAGTCCATTCCATGTGACGCGTATAATTTCATCTGTGGTTGAATAATTTCACGCTACAAAATAAAATATGTATAACTTGTACTGATATTGTGTCGGTTTAATATCGGTATCGGCCAAAACGCAATATCGGTTTTGTATATGAATATTAATGTTACACATAGAAAAACAGCAGAAAAATACAAAAAAAACTAAGTAATAATAATATCAACAAATACATTTTTTTTTAAATAAAAAAATAAATAAAATAATATAAATAAATAATACATAAATAGAAAAAAAACTAAACTTATTTTTTTTGGGGGGGCATCGTTGAGATATAAACAAAAAAAATTATTATTTTGCACATAGAAAAAACAGCAGAAAAATACAAAAAAACTAAATAATAATAAATAAAATAATATAAATAAATAGTAAATAAATAAATAGAAAAAAATATATAAACTTGTTTTTTTTGGGGGGTGGGATATAAACAAAAAAAATATTATTTTGACATTTAGGGCAGACAATAAATGTGTGATTTATGCAAGTATGATGTATTGGATAGTAATGTCAATAAAAATGTTACTAAAAAAAATAAATAATATTATTATATATACAGTAAGTATATAATGTTGCATATAGAAAAACAGCAAAAAAAAACAAAACAAAACAAAGTAATAATAATATTAACAAATAAATAAAGAAAAAAAAGAAAAAAGAAAAGAATATAAACAAATAGTAAATAAATAAATGGGGAAAAAAACTATAAGCTTTTTTTGGGGGGAGGATATAAACAAAAAAAATATTTTAACATTTACGGCAGACAATAAATCTATGGAAGTATGATGTATTGGATAGGAATGTCAATAAAAATGTTACTAAAAAAATAATAATAATATTACATATAAGTATATAGTGTTGCATATAGAAAAACAGCAAAAAAACAAACCAAACCAAAGTAATAATACTATTAACAAATAAATAAAGAAAAAAATAATAATAATAATACATAAAAGAATATAAACAAATAGTAAATAAATAAAAGGGGGGAAAAACTATACACTTTTTTTGGGGGGGGGGGGGGAATGGCTTCGTTGGGATATAAACAAAAAAAATATTTTGACATTTAGGGCAGACAATACATTTTTGGAAGTATGATGTAATGGATAGGAATGTCAATACAAATTAAAGTAAAATAATGATAATAATACTACATATAATACAAAGTTGACACCAAGTGGTATCTTTAAATGTACATCATGTCTGTTTTAGCATTTTGTACACAATAAATACAATTGAAAAAAAGTCCCCCCTTGCTTTGACTTTTCAGTGGTGGGACCCCCAAATGAGAAGCTAATACTGGAGCTTAGGTCAAATCTCAAATTGTACGAGCCCCTGTAGCCGAGTTTGTCACAGTGCTTGAATATCCATACATTTATTCATAGCTCAGAGGCGTGAGTAAAGGAACAAAAGGAAGGAAGAATCCCGAGTGGGGACTCCCACAGCACCATCCACCTCTAATGGAGACCTTCCAATCACATCATCTCCACGCCCCAGGAGGAGGAGAACACAAGTGTGAAGGTTCTGAAGGAAAACTGGAATTACGCTGGCCTCCCACGAGACTCCTGCCGCGGGAATACCAATCAAAACCCACTCAGGAATTCACCCGGCTGGGTGGAATCCAACCTTTCTTCAGTGGATCTGACCTGGGAGGGAGCAGAAGATGGAGTCGTGCCGGAGGAGAAACCATGTGGACGTCTGGGAACGTCTTCAATGAGGGGGCTTTTATTTTGAAAGACTTCCAGAAGGGACAATAATGCACACTCGGCAATAAATATCCACGGTGGATTTGGACAAAGTTCAGCAAAACAAAAAAAAAGTCTCCTTTGTGAAGTCTTTGACCTTCCCAGAGGTCTTCTTCTACATACATCTCACTTTGTGCTGCAGGAACAGGAAAAGGTCTTTCTCCGCCGCTTATGTTGACAACCGCTTATGTCGACGCGAACGTGAATATTGGTCAGGAGTCCAGGTTACGAAATGTTTATAATCAGTCATGACCTTCAGTTAAAAATACTAATATTGATAATACTATTGATACTTTAAGATTTAAAGTCAGCAATGTTATTGATTTGTACAACACTTTGTACCAAAAAAAAACGTAGAAAAATAAAAAGTGCGACCAAAAAATTGTTTAGAAATACAATAATGTTTTTTTCCCCACATAAAAGAAAAAAAAGATTTGCGGCCCCCCCACAAAAAATATGTATATATTTGTACCAAAATATATATATATATATATATATATATATATATATATATATATATATATATATACTGTGTGTATATATATATATATATATATATATATATATATATATATATGTCTTAATAAGGTTATCCAAAAAATAGTGCTCGATACCGTAGTAGAGCGCAATATATGTATGTGTGGGAAAAAAATCACAAGACTATTTCATCTCTACAGGCCTGTTTCATGAGGGGGGGTACCCTCAATCATCAGGAGATTTTAATGGGAGCATTCGCATACCATGGTTTATATAGGGCACAGAGTGGGTGGGTACAGGCTGGCCTAGGGGCATGGTGATTGGCTCATGTGTTACCTTTGGAGGTGTTTCCATCTATGGCGGCATGTTGTTACAATTTCGCTGCGCTTGTTGAGGGATGACAGGTCTGGACGGTAAATAATAAACAGTTTCTCTTTCAAGCATAGGTTGCATCTTTTATTACCACTATTGTAAGGTGTGCTGGATGCAAGAATTTGCCATGTTATTGAATATTCAACATTATTGTCTTTGAGGTCCCAAATGTGTTTGCTGAGTTCTGTGGTATTTCGCAGGTTTTTGTTCCTGAAAGAAGCCTTGTGATTGTTCCATCTGGTTTTGAATTCTCCCTCGGTAAATCCTACATATGTGTCGGATGTGTTAATGTCCTTGCGTATTACCTTAGATTGGTAGACAACTGATGTTTGTAAGCACCCCCCGTTGAGAGGGCAATCAGGTTTCTTTCGACAGTTACATCCTTTGTTGGTTTTGGAGTCACTCTGTCTGGGGGCCGACGGCTCATTTGCAATTGTTTTGTTGTGGTTTGAGATGATTTGTCGTATATTGTTCATGCAGCTGTAGCTCAATTTAATGTTGTTCTTGTTGAATACTTTTCTTAGGGTGTTGTCTTTGGGAAAGTGTTTGTCAATCAGATTGAGGAATTTGTGTCCAATGTTCGTTGAGACGTTTTTGCTGTATGGGGGGTTGTACCAGATGATGTCGTTTCGTTTTCTGTTCTTTTTTGGCTGGTTTCCTGGCGTGGGTTCATAGGTGAGGGTGAAATTGTATCCGCTTTCATCAAGGGCTTTTTGGTACGGGGGGGTTGCTTGGTCAAATTCAGCTTTGCTAGATGACAGCATCGATAGCCTTTTATTGATTCCGGTAGGTATTCTTTTCGTGGTGGTGGGTGGGTGGTTGCTGTCATGGTGCACGTATTGGAGTGTTGTGTTGGGTTTCGTGAATGGTTGGTAGCTGTTATTTCTCAGGTTGAAAGTGACGTCAAGGAAGTTGACGGTTTGCTTGTTGGCTTCAATCGTGATCCGTAGGCCGTTCTCTTTGAAAATTTGGCATATGCGCTTCTTGGTATTCTCGCTGCTCCTTGGCGAGGCGCGGCACACTGCCAGTCCGTCATCACGGTAAATACCAAGGTTCAGATTGAGGCTAGCGAGCTGGGAGAGGAGGAAACTCCCAACGAGTTCACACGTTTCTGCTCCGTCAAAACTTCCCATAGTGACGTCAAATGTTGCATTGTTCTTTTTTTGCCATGGTGTACTGTTGTGGATGAGAATGGAGTTTTTTGCGTGGATGATGATGTTTCTTTCGTTGCCTGTGATTGAGTCGTAGTCTGAGGCGAAGTCTAGTGCTTGAGTCAGTAGGTCTTGCGTGATGGAAGGGTAAAATTCCTCGATATCAAAGGAGATAAAGTTGTGCTGTTGTTTGTCTTGGATGTTGTTGAACCATTTGATTACTGCTGCTGTATTTCTCCATTGGTTGAGTGGTGTTTTGTCCTTGATTTTTGTGTTGACTCTGTCCAGGATTATTTTGCTGATTTTTCCTATTTCAGATTTAGTTGGGTTTATTAGTCGGCATGTTAGGTTATTTGCGAAGTTGGGTTTGTGGTCCTTCAATGTGATGAAGGCTTCCTTGTTGGCTGTGGCGTCCACCCTGTCCTCAATGTCCAGTTCAGCCGCGATCCTTTTATTTTCCAGGTGGATGTTCTGTAAGGTGTTGGGTTGCGCTTTTTTGTATGATTTGGTGATGCTTCTGCCCAGTAAGGTGTGATGTTCTGGTATGTCCATTCTGTAGAAGTTTGTGGTTTTATCGGCAGCTATGATGAGGTTGTTTACTTTCTTGATGCGCTCCTTGTCATTTTTCAGCTTGGTGAGGAGTGGGTTGCGGATTTGGGACCTCAAAGACAATAATGTTGAATATTCAATAACATGGCAAATTCTTGCATCCAGCACACCTTACAATAGTGGTAATAAAAGATGCAACCTATGCTTGAAAGAGAAACTGTTTATTATTTACCGTCCAGACCTGTCATCCCTCAACAAGCGCAGCGAAATTGTAACAGCATGCCGCCATAGACGGAAACACCTCCTAGGTAACACATGAGCCAATCACCACGCCCCTACGCCAGCCTGTACCCACCCACTCTGTGCCCTATATAAACCATGGTATGCGAATGCTCCCATTAAAATCTCCTGATGATTGAGGGTACCCCCCCTCATGAAACAGGCCTGTAGAGATGAAATAGTCTTGTGATTTTCTTTTCCCACACATACATATATTGCGCTCTACTACGGTATCGAGCACTATTTTTTGGATAACCTTATTAAGACATATATATATATATATATATATATATATACTGTGTATATATATATATATATATATATAGAGAGAGAGAGAGAGAGAGAGAGAGACAGAGAGATATTTTGGTAGAAATGTATATACTTTTTGGTTCAAATATATGTATTTATACATCTTTGTACCAAAAAATGCATATACTTGTACCAAAAAGTATATGAATTTGTACCAAAAAATATATATATTTTTACCAACAACAACAAAAATTATATATACATATATATATATATGTATATATATATATATATATATATATATAGAGAGAGAGACAGAGAGAGAGATTTTGGTACAAATTTATATACTTTTTGGTACAAATATATGTATTTTTTGGTATAAAGATATATATATATATAGAGAGAGAGAGAGAGAGAGAGAGAGAGAGAGAGAGAGAGAGAGAGAGATTTTGGTACAAATATATACATAGTTCTTTGTGGGGGTTTGCAAATCTTTTTTTTCTTTGGTTTAAACATTTTTGGGGGGGAAAAACATTATTGTGTTTCTAAAAATTTTTGGGTACAAACATATATATATTTATATATATATACATGTATTTTGGTACAAATTATATATATATATATATATATATATATATATATATATATATATATATATATATATATATATATATATATTGGTACAAATATATGTATTTTTTTGGTACAAACATATATATATGTATATATATATACATATATTTTGGTACAAATTATATATATATATATATATATATATATATATATATATATATATATATATATATATATATATATATATATATATATATATAATTTGTACCAAAATATATGTATATATATATACATATATATATGTTTGTACCAAAAAAATACATATATTTGTACCAATATATATATATATATATATATATATATATATATATATATATATATATTTGTACCAATAAATATATATATTTGTACCAAGAAAAATTTTAAACCAGAAATAAAAAAAAGATTTGCAACTCCCCAAAAATATTTGTACCAAAAACAATTGAAAAAATTTAAAAGAAAATTGCAACCACAAAAATGTTTTGGAAACACGAAAACATTTTTTACCAAGAAAATTATTTGCAACCGAAAGAAAATATTTGCAACCAAAAACAATATTTGCAAACAACATTGTTTTATAATTGTATTGGTTTCTTAGACTTTTAGAGGTTTGCAGGCTCTTTTAACTCGTACTAACCACAAAAAAGTATTTTACCAAGAAAAAACAACACCATAAAAAAAAATTCTACCACTGAAAACATGTTATTACATTTTTTTTTCCAACCTAAAAAACTATTTGGAACCACCAAAAAAAAAAAGAGCAACCAAAACAAATATTTGCAAACACAGTCAGTTGCAATGTAGGGTGGCGCTCTCCATCATTTTCAGCAGACTGCCCTGCAAAATGATTAACCCCCACCTTTTTCTGACGCGATATCAATATTAACCCTGATATGACAAGGATGTAAAGTATATTTTACTTTGAAAGTATTTATCGCAGTACATCAAGTGATGTTAGCCGACTCCATGTTTGGACTTTCTAGTTCCTTCTCAAGTCCTGAGGGCGGCGTCCTGACGTTGGACGCACTCCAGAGTCACTAGTCTGTGTGTGTCCACGCCCTCCTCCTGCTGTCGGATGTTTTGATGGCGGCAGATGGAAGAAATACGTTCGAGGACGTTAGGAAGACATCTTCTTCTGACCAAGACGTGTCTCCTAAATTAGACGTGGACTAGCAGCGGTGTTTGTTTCTCTGCAATATTCAACCTCCCCGTCGTAAAGTGACAGCTTGTGCGCCCACAACACCCCCAGGAGACTTGACACGTCCAGCACAGCAGGGGGCCTCACATAAAAACCAAGTCAGGCTGGAAATGAGACGGGCAATGAAGCCGAGAGAAAACAAGGCTGCTGGTTATTGCGCAACATCAGGATGCTGGGTGAACATGATTTTTTTAATAAAACGTGCTCATTGTTGTTATATAATCATGTGTTGACGGCGAGACACAGCTGGCAGGTGATTAGACTTCACAGGTGGTACGTGGTTAATCTAATCATTCGTTGTCTTTTAACAGTAAGCGGCCGGGAGCAGAGGAGAGCAGAGGATACGGACGTGACTGAAAAGTCACGTTCTGGGAGAGAAAACTGTCGATAAAAACATCATTAAAATTAGTTGCAACCTGCAAGCTTGGATCCTGTGAAGTGTCTGTCAGTGGGACCGCTAGGAAGCGACTTCCACAGTAAATAAGTACTTTAATAATGATTTGGAGTGCATGAGAAAGTAGACTGTAAAACTACCCTATTTTTTATGGAGAGACAAACAAAAGCAGCAAAAAGACAAAATATTTGCAGCCCAAAAAAAGGGATTTGTTTCCAAACAAAACAATTGCAGCCAAAATAATGCTGTTTACCAAACCAAAAAAAAAATGGTATTAAAATAAAATTTTGCAACCAAAGAAAATAGTTTGGAGCCAAAAAATATTAGCATGAAAAAGATTTGCGACCAAAGGAATGAACGCAAAAGATAAATACAATTTCACAACAAAATAATAGCAACAAAAAAGAAAGATTTACAACCAAAGAAAACATCTGGTATTAAACTCTGCCCTCAAAAAATTGCAGTCAAAACTTTTTTGTTTGGAAAAAAAATCGTTTTTGGTTGCAATTTTTCTTTTATTTGCAAAATCTATTTTTTGTTTGGTTGCACAAAAATACACACGAGGAATGTGTGTACTCACTCTCTGATCACATGGTCATTTATGAATGATATTACTGTATAATACTACTGTGTAATATTATGGTACAATGATACTGTGCAATATCACACAGAAATATTATTGTACAATGATACTGTGTAATATTAATGTATAATAATATTGTATAATATTACTGTGTAATATTATTGTACAATGATAATGTGTAATTTTACTGTATAATATTATTGTATAATATTACTGTGTAATTTTACTGTATAATATTATTGTATAATATTATTGTGTAATATTACTTTGTAATATTATTGTACAATTATACTGTGTAATATTACTGTATAATATTATTGTATAATATTACTGTGTAATATTACATTGTAATATTATTGTACAATTAAACTGTGTATTAATATTGTATAATATTGCTGTGTAATATTCTTGTACAGTGATACTGTGTAATATTACTGTGTAATATTACTGTATAATATCACTGTGTAATAGTATTGTTCAACGATACTGTGTAATATTACGGTGTAATATCACTGTATGTATTACTGTATATACTACTGCATATAATACTGTATAATATGACTGTATAATATTACTGTGTAATATTACTTTGTAATATTATTGTACAATTATACTGTGTATTATTATTGTATAATATTAATGTGTAATATTATTGTACAATGATACTGTGTAATATTACTGTGTAATATTTCTGTACAATAATACTGTGTAATATTATTGTACAATGATGCTTTGTAATATTACTGTGTAATATTTATGTATAATATTACTGTGTAATGGTATTGTACAATGATACTGTGTAATATTACTGTGTAATATTACTGCATAATATTACTGTGCAATATTACTGTTTATACCACTACTGTATAATATTACTTTGTGATTTTATTGTATAATGATACTGTGTAATATTACTGTATAAATTTACTGTGTAATATTACTGTATAATATTATCATATAATAATACAGTGCAATATTACTGTATAATAACTGTATAATCTTACTGTATATCATTATTGTATAATATTACTGTATACATTATTGTATATATTACTATCTAGTTGCAGTATATATATATATATATATATATATGCATCAGTATCTATTTACAGTATATCTATGCGTAAGTATCTTGTAACACGTGGCTTGGCATTGTCTTGCTGAAATAAGCAGGGGCGTCCATGATAACTGTGCTTAGATGGCAACATATGTTGCTCCAAAACCTGTATGTACCTTTCAGCATTAATGGCGCCTTCACAGATGTGTAAGTTACCCATGTCTTGGGCACTAATACACCCCCATACCATCACACATGCTGCCTTTTACACTTTGTGCCTAGAACAATCCGGATGGTTCTTTTCCTCTTTGGTCCGGAGGACACGGCGTCCACAGTTTCCAAAAACAATTTGAAGTGTGGACTCGTCAGACCACAGAACACTTTTCCACTTTGTATCAGTCCATCTTAGATGAGCTCAGGCCCAGCGAAGCCGACGGCGTTTCTGGGTGTTGTTGATAAATGGCTTTGACTTTGCAAAGTAGAGTTTTAACTTGCACTTACAGATGTAGCGAGTTAGTGTATAACTATGCATATACGCCACTACATTTGCATGTGTGTTTTCCTACCAAGTGTATGTACTATGTAGTGTACTGCAGTATTTTCTGTGTACTTGACCAACATTGCAGCTGAGGATACTAAATGACCAACAAGGCAGCTCAGTATACTAGATGACCAACAAGGCAGCTGTGTATACTAGATGACCAACATGGCAGCTGAGTATACTAGATGACCAACATGGCAGTTGAGTATACTAAATGACCAACTAGGCAGCTGAGTATACTAGATGACCAACAAGGCAGCTGACTATACTAGATGACCAACATGGCAGCTGAGTATACTAGATGTCCAACACGGCAGCTGAGTATACTAGATGACCAACATGGCAGTTGAGTATACTAGATGACCAACATGGTAGTTGAGTATACTAGATGACCAACATGGTAGTTGAGTATACTAGATGACCAACATGGCAGCTGAGTATACTAGATGACCAACATGGTAGCTGAGCATACTACATGACCAACATGGTAGTTGAGTATACTAGATGACCAACATGGCAGGTGAGTACACTAGATTACCAACATGGTCGTTGAATGTACTAGATGACCAACATGGTAGTTGAGTATACTAGATGACCAACATGGCAGGTGAGTACACTAGATTACCAACATGGTCGTTGAATGTACTAGATGACCAACATGGTAGTTGAGTATACTAGATGACCAACATGGCAGGTGAGTACACTAGATTGCCAACATGGTCGTTGAATGTACTAGATGACCAACATGGTAGTTGAGTATACTAGATGACCAACATGGTAGCTGAGCATACTACATGACCAACATGGTAGTTGAGTATACTAGATGACCAACATGGCAGGTGAGTACACTAGATTACCAACATGGTCGTTGAATGTACTAGATGACCAACATGGTAGTTGAGTATACTAGATGACCAACATGGCAGGTGAGTACACTAGATTACCAACATGGTCGTTGAATGTACTAGATGACCAACATGGTAGTTGAGTATACTATATGTCCAACACGGCAGCTGAGTATACTAGATGACCAACATGGCAGTTGAGTATACTAGATGACCAACATGGTAGTTGAGTATACTAGATGACCAACATGGTAGTTGAGTATACTAGATGACCAACATGGCAGCTGAGTATACTAGATGACCAACATGGCAGCTGAGTATACTAGATGACCAACATGGTAGCTGAGCATACTACATGACCAACATGGTAGTTGAGTATACTAGATGCCCAACATGGTAGTTGAGTATACTAGATGACTAACATGGCAGTTGAGTATACTAGATGACCAACATGGCAGTTGAGTATACTAGATGACCAACATGGCAGTTGAGTATACTAAATGACCAACATGGTAGTTGAGTATACTAGATGACCAACATGGTAGTTGAGTATACTAGATGACCAACATGGCAGCTGAGTACACTAGATTACCAACATGGTCGTTGAATGTACTAGATGACCAACATGGTAGTTGAGTATACTAGATGACCAACATGGTAGTTGAGTATACTAGATGACCAACATGGTAGTTGAGTGCACTAGATGACCAACACGGTAGTTGAGTATACTAGATGACCAACACGGTAGATGACTAACATGGTAGTTGAGTATACTGGATGACCAACATGGTAGTTGAGTATACTAGATGACCAACATGGTAGTTGAGGGTACTAGATGACCAACATGGTAGTTGAGTATACTAGATGACTAACATGGTAGTTGAATGTACTAGTTGACCAACATGGCAGCTGAGTACACTAGATGACCAACATGGTAGTCGAGTGTACTAGAAGACTAACATGGTAGCTGAGTACACTAGATGACCAACACAATAGATGAGTATACTAGATGACCAACATGGCAGTTGAGTATACTAGATGACCAACACGGTAGTTGAGTATACTGGATGACCAACAGGGTAGTTGAATGTACTAGATGACCAACATGGTAGTTGAGTATAATAGATGACCAACACAGTAGTTGAGTATACTAGATGACTAACATGGTAGTTGAATGTACTAGTTGACCAACATGGCAGCTGAGTACACTAGATGACCAACATGGTAGTTGAGTATACTAGATGACCAACACGGTAGTTGAGTATACTAGATGACCAACAGGGTTGTTGAATGTACTAGATGACCAACATGGTAGTTGAGTATACTAGATGACCAACACAGTAGTTGAGTATACTAGATGACCAACATGGTACTTGAGTATACTAGATGACTAACATGGCAGTTGAGTATACTAGATGACCAACATGGTAGTTGAGTATACTAGATGACCAACATGGCAGGTGAGTACACTAGATTACCAACATGGTCGTTGAATGTACTAGATGACCAACATGGTAGTTGAGTACACTAGATGACCAACATGGCAGTTGAGTATACTAAATGACCAACACGGTAGTTGAGTATACTAGATGACCAACATGGTAGTTGAATGTACTAGATGACCAACATGGTAGTTGAGTATACTAGATGACTAACATGGTAGTTGAATGTACTAGTTGACCAACATGGCAGCTGAGTACACTAGATGACCAACATGGTAGTTGAGTATACTAGATGACCAACACGGTAGTTGAGTATACTAGATGACCAACCGGGTAGTTGAATGTACTAGATGACCAACATGGTAGTTGAGTATACTAGATGACCAACATGGTAGTTGAGTATACTAGATGACCAACATGGTAGTTGAGTGTACTAGATGACCAACATGGTAGTTGAGTGTACTAGACCACCAACATGGTAGTTGAGTATACTAGATGACCAACATGGTAGTTGAGTGTACTAGATGACCAACATGGTAGTTGAGTATACTAGATAACCAACATGGTAGTTGAGTATACTAGATGGCCAACATGGCAGCTGAGTACACTAGATGACCAACATGGTAGTTGAGTATACTAGATGACCAACACGGTAGTTGAATATACTAAATGACCAACATGGTAGTTGAGTGTACTAGATGACCAACATGGTGGTTGAGTGAACTAGATGACCAACATGGTAGTTGAGTGTACTAGATGACCAACATGGTAGTTGAGTGTACTCGATGACCAACATGGCAGCTGAGTATACTAGATGACCAACATGGTAGTTGAGTGCACTAGATGACCAACATGGTAGTTGAGTGTACTAGATGAGCACCATAATGGGATTGAAACGCGGTGCAGAAGTAGCCATGTTGGATGAATCACTTTGCGGCGCCTCTCTTCTTAGTCTTCATTACAAGATGGCAGAGCGGACATATTAGCTCCCGCACACTCGCCCAGCGATGTCGCTGACAGGTGATTCGTTACCGGGCCCTCGCCGCGTCCGCCGCCTCCACTCTCGCCACGGACAACCTCTGCGCTTAATTACACGCTTGGCTGGGAATGTGCTTGTTGGCGAGCGGGGAGACGAGGCGTTGGCGACGATGAGATGATTGACATGTTGATATTTGCATCTGTCAGCGCCCTCAGGTCACAGCTGATGAAACGAGGGCAGTGATGTCACACACACACACACACCTGTGCGACACTTTAACACCTGTCACACACACCTTCATTAAGTACCACCATAATGACAACATTAAAATACAGTAGTGTAGTAGACCTAAGTATTCATTAAGTACCACCTTAATGACCAATATTAAAATACAGTAGTGTAGTAGACCTAAGTATTCATTAAGTACAACCATAATGACAACATTAAAATACAGTAGTGTAGTAGACCAAAGTATTCATTAAGTACCACCTTAGTTACCAACATGAAAATACAGTAGCATAGTAGGACTAAGTATTCATTAAGTACCACCATAATGACAACATTAAAATACAGTAGTGTAGTAGACCTAAGTATTCATTAAGTACCACCATAATGACAACATTAAAATACAGTAGCGTAGTAGACCTAAGTATTCATTAAGTACCACCATAATGACAACATTAAATACAGTAGTGTAGTAGACCTAAGTATTCATTAAGTACCACCTTAATGACAACATTAAATACAGTAGTGTAGTAGACCTAAGTATTCATCAAGTACCACCATAATGACAACATTAAAATACAGTAGCGTAGTAGACCTAAGTATTCATTAAGTACCACCATAATGACAACATTAAATACAGTAGTGTAGTAGACCTAAGTATTCATTAAGTACCACCATAATGACAACATTAAATACAGTAGTGTAGTAGACCTAAGTATTCATTAAGTACCACCATAATGACCAACATTAAAATACAGTAGTGTAGTAGACCTAAGTATTAATTAAGTACCACCTTAGTTACCAACATGAAAATACAGTAGCATAGTAGGACTAAGTATTCATTAAGTACCACCATAATGACAACATTAAAATACAGTAGTGTAGTAGACCTAAGTATTCATTAAGTACCACAATAATGACCAACATTAAAATACAGTAGTGTAGTAGACCTAAGTATTAATTAAGTACAACCATAATGACAACATTAAAATACAGTAGTGTAGTAGACCTAAGTATTCATTAAGTACCACCTTAGTTACCAACATGAAAATACAGTAGCATAGTAGGACTAAGTATTCATTAAGTACCACCATAATGACAACATTAAAATACAGTAGTGTAGTAGACCTAAGTATTCATTAAGTACCACCATAATGACAACATTAAAATACAGTAGCGTAGTAGACCTAAGTATTCATTAAGTACCACCATAATGACAACATTAAATACAGTAGTGTAGTAGACCTAAGTATTCATTAAGTACCACCTTAATGACAACATTAAAATACAGTAGCATAGTAGACCTAAGTATTCATTAAGTACCACCTTAATGACAACATTAAATACAGTAGTGTAGTAGACCTAAGTATTCATCAAGTACCACCATAATGACAACATTAAGTAGTGTAGTAGACCTACGTATTCATTAAGTACCACCATAATGACAACATTAAAATACAGTAGCGTAGTAGACCTAAGTATTCATTAAGTACCACCATAATGACAACATTAAAATACAGTAGTGTAGTAGACCTAAGTATTCATTAAGTACCACCATAATGACCAACATTAAAATACAGTAGCGTAGTAGACCTATGTATTCATTAAGTACCACCATAATGACAACATTAAAATACAGTAGTGTAGTAGACCTAAGTATTCATTAAGTACCACAATAATGACCAACATTAAAATACAGTAGTGTAGTAGACCTAAGTATTAATTAAGTACAACCATAATGACAACATTAAAATACAGTAGTGTAGTAGACCTAAGTATTCATTAAGTACCACCATAATGACCAACATTAAAATACAGTAGCGTAGTAGACCTATGTATTCATTAAGTACCACCTTAAAGACCAACTTCAAAATACTTTAGTGAATGTGTAGTGAATGTTGTCTGTCTATCTGTGTTGGCCCTGCGATGAGATGGCGACTTGTCCAGGGTGTACCCCGCCTTCCGCCTGGATACAGCTGAGATAGGCTCCAGCACCCCCTGCGACCCCAAAAGGGACAAGCGGTAGAAAACGGATGGGTGAATGGATGGACTCGTCAGACCACAGAACACTTTTCCACTTTGCATCACATCCATCTTAGATGAGCTCGGGCCCGGCGAAGCCGGCGGCGCGTCTGGGTGTTGTTGATAAATGGCTTTGGCTTTGCATAGTATAGTTTTAACTTGCACTTACAGATGTAGCGACCAACTGTAGTTACTGAGACGGGGTGTTCTGAAGTGTTCCTGAGCCCATGTGGTGATATCCTTTACACACTGATGTGGCTTTTTGATGCAGTACCGCCTGAGGGATCGAAGGGATCACGGCTTACGTGCAGTGATTTCTCCAGATTCTCTGAACCCTTTGATGATATTTCGCACCGTAGATGGTGAAATCCCTAAATTCCTTGCAATAGCTGGTTGAGAAATGTTGTTCCTTATTTGGAACATCCCACAGGGGAACAGGCAAATTGGGAACAGGTGGGTGCCATGATTGGGTATAAAAGTAGATTCCATGAAATGCTCAGTCATTCACAAACAAGGACGGGGCGAGGGTCACCACTTTGTCAACAAATGTGTGAGCAAATTGTTGAACAGTTTAAGAAAAACCTTTCTCAACCAGCTATTGCAAGGAATTTAGGGATTTCACCATCTACGCTCCGTAATATCATCAAAGGGTTCAGAGAATCTGGAGAAATCACTGCACGTAAGCAGCTAAGCCCGTGACCTTCGATCCCTCAGGCTGTACTGCATCAACAAGCGACATCAGTGTGTAAAGGATATCACCACATGGGCTCGGGAACACTTCAGAAACCCACTGTCAGTAACTACAGTTGGTCGCTACATCTGTAAGTGCAAGTTAAAACTCTCCTATGCAAGACGAAAACCGTTTATCAACAACACCCATAAACGCTGTTGGCTTCGCTGGGCCTGAGCTCATCTAAGATGGACTGATACAAAGTGGAAAAGTGTTCTGTGGTCTGACGAGTCCACATTTTAAATTGTTTTTGGAAACTGTGGACGCCGTGTCCTCCGGACCAAAGAGGAAAAGAACCATCCGGATTGTTCTAGGCGCAAAGTGTAAAAGCCAGCATGTGTGATGGTATGGGGGTGTATTAGTGCCCAAGACATGGGTAACTTACACATCTGTGAAGGCGCCATTAATGCTGAAAGGTACATACAGGTTTTGGAGCAACATATGTTGCCATCCAAGCAACGTTACCATGGACGCCCCTGCTTATTTCAGCAAGACAATGCCAAGCCACGTGTTACGTCAACGTAACTCATATGGAAACGGGGTTTGTAGAAGTATTGTATACATTAAAGCTCCTTGGGGAGGTACTCCAGTCAAATAATACCTGCACCCAAACTACTTCTCAGGTGCTGTACAACATAAAGGTGTTCATAACAAACAGAAATGATGAATAGCATTTTGAGGCGGGGGAATAACCGTCTTGTAATTTACCGTTTTGCTGTGAATGGCGTCTTCACGAAAGCGCGGCAGAAACAAGACGTCTTCTTGGTATCGCAAAATAAATGGAGTCATGTGATTATAATAGCAGCAGCAGTCTGAATGGGGCCCAATTAGTTGCCAAGAAAGAGGTTGGCGTGCCAGTTACCAAGTCAAGTCTGCCACGCACACTTCATTAAGAACAAGTCACTTTTGCTGCAGTCTTTATGGGAATGTTTATTAGTGCGATGGGAGTGATGAATGAGATATGCTAATTCACTGCTGTTGAATTATGCAGAGGGCTCCTCCTGAAGTGATGATTACTACTCGTTGTCTCAACCATTCATTCATTCATTCATTCATTCATTCATTCATTCGTTGTCTCAACCATTCATTCATTCATTCCTTTCTGCACTCTGCTGCTGGCACCTCACATGTAAGTTGGCTTTTACACCATCTTTGTATAATGTGTGTTGTATCTTGATTTGGGTTTTACCTCTCTAGAATATTTAATTTATACACGATATATTATATTTATATATATCTATATTTGTTCATTGATTCTTTGGGTATTTGTTCATTGACTCTTTGATTCATTTATTGAGTCTGAGTATTCATTCATTCCCTCTGAGTCATTCATTCTTTTACTCTTTGGGTATTTGTTCTTTGACTCTTTGATTCATTTATTGAGTCTGAGTATTCATTCATTCCCTCGAAGTCATTCATTCTTTTACTCTTTGGGTATTTGTTCATTGATTCTTTAGGTATTTGTTCATTGACTCTTTGATTCATTTATTGAGTCTGAGTATTCATTCATTCCCTCTGAGTCATTCATTCTTTTACTCTTTGGGTATTTGTTCATTGATTCCTTGGGTATTTGTTCATTGATTCTTTGGGTATTTGTTCATTGACTCTTTGATTCATTTATTGACTCTGAGTATTCATTCATTCCCTCTGAGTCATTAATACTTTTACTCTTTGGGTAATTGTTCATTGATTCTTTGGGTATTTGTTCTTTGACTCTTTGATTCATTTATTGTGTCTGAGTATTCATTCATTCCCTCTGAGTCATTCATTCTTTTACTCTTCAGGTATTTGTTCATTGATTCTTTGGGTATTTGTTGTTTGACTCTTTGATTCATTTATTGACTCTGAGTATTCCATGTATTCACTCTGAGTCATTCATTCTTTTGCACTTTGGGTATTTGTTCATTGATTCTTTGGGTATTCATTGATTCTTTGATTCATTTATTGACTCTGAGTATTCATTCATTCCCTATAAGTCATTAATTATTTTACTCTTTGGGTAATTGTTCATTGATTCTTTGGGTATTTGTTCATTGACTCTTTGATTCATTTATTGTGTCTGAGTATTCATTCATTCCCTCTGAGTCATGCATTCTTTTACTCTGTAGGTATTTGTTCATTGATTCTTTGGGTATTTGTTCATTGACTCTTTGATTCATTTATTGACTCTGAGTATTCATTCATTCCCTCTGAGTCATTCATTCTTTTACTCTTTGGGTATTTGTTCATTGAGTCATTGGGTATTTGTTCATTGATTCTTTGGGTATTTGTTCATTGACTCTTTGATTCATTTATTGAGTCTGAATATTCATTCATTCCCTCTGAGTCATTCATTCTTTTACTCTTTGGGTATTTGTTCATTGATTCCTTGGGTATTTGTTCATTGATTCTTTGGGTATTTGTTCATTGACTCTTTGATTCATTTATTGTGTCTGAGTATTCATTCATTCCCTCTGAGTCATTAATACTTTTACTCTTTGGGTAATTGTTCATTGATTCTTTGGGTATTTGTTCTTTGACTCTTTGATTCATTTATTGTGTCTGAGTATTCATTCATTCCCTCTGAGTCATTCATTCTTTTACTCTTCAGGTATTTGTTCATTGATTCTTTGGGTATTTGTTGTTTGACTCTTTGATTCATTTATTGACTCTGAGTATTCCATGTATTCACTCTGAGTCATTCATTCTTTTGCACTTTGGGTATTTGTTCATTGATTCTTTGGGTATTCATTGACTCTTTGATTCATTTATTGACTCTGAGTATTCATTCATTCCCTATAAGTCATTAATTATTTTACTCTTTGGGTAATTGTTCATTGATTCTTTGGGTATTTGTTCATTGACTCTTTGATTCATTTATTGTGTCTGAGTATTCATTCATTCCCTCTGAGTCATGCATTCTTTTACTCTGTAGGTATTTGTTCATTGATTCTTTGGGTATTTGTTGTTTGACTCTTTGATTCATTTATTGACTCTGAGTATTCCATGTATTCACTCTGAGTCATTCATTCTTTTGCACTTTGGGTATTTGTTCATTGATTCTTTGGGTATTCATTGACTCTTTGATTCATTTATTGACTCTGAGTATTCATTCATTCCCTATAAGTCATTAATTATTTTACTCTTTGGGTAATTGTTCATTGATTCTTTGGGTATTTGTTCATTGACTCTTTGATTCATTTATTGACTCTGAGTATTCATTCATTCCCTCTAAGTCATTCATTCTTTTACTCTTTGGGTATTTGTTCATTGATTCTTTGGGTATTTGTTCATTGACTTTTTGATTCATTTATTGACTCTGAGTATTCATTCATTCCCTCTGAGTCATTCATTCTTTTACTCTTTGGGTATTTGTTCATTGATTCCTTGGGTATTTGTTCATTGATTCTTTGGGTATTTGTTCATTGACTCTTTGATTCATTTATTGACTCTGAGTATTCATTCATTCCCTCTAAGTCATTCATTCTTTTACTCTTTGGGTATTTGTTCATTGATTCTTTGGGTATTTGTTCATTGACTCTTTGGTTCATTTATTGAGTCTGAGTATTCATTCATTCCCTCTGAGTCATTCATTCTTTTACTCTTTGGGTATTTGTTCATTGATTCCTTGGGTATTTGTTCATTGATTCTTTGGGTATTTGTTCATTGACTCTTTGATTCATTTATTGACTCTGAGTATTCATTCATTCCCTCTGAGTCATTAATTCTTTTACTCTTTGGGTATTTGTTCATTGATTCCTTGGGTATTTGTTCATTGACTCTTTGATTCGTTTATTGACTCTGAGTATTCCATTTATTCACTCTGAGTCATTCATTCTTTTACTCTTTAGGTATTTGTTCATTAATTCTTTGGGTATTTGTTCATTGACTGTTTGATTCATTTATTGTCTCTGAGTATTCATTCATTCACTCTGAGTCATTCATTCTTTTACACTTTGGGTATTTGTTCTTTGACTTTTTGATTCATTTATTGACTCTGAGTATTCATTCATTCCCTCTGAGTCATTCATTCTTTTACTCTTTGGGTATTTGTTCATTGATTCCTTGGGTATTTGTTCATTGATTCTTTGGGTATTTGTTCATTGACTCTTTGATTCATTTATTGACTCTGAGTATTCATTCATTCCCTCTAAGTCATTCATTCTTTTACTCTTTGGGTATTTGTTCATTGATTCTTTGGGTATTTGTTCATTGACTCTTTGATTCATTTATTGAGTCTGAGTATTCATTAATTCCCTCTGAGTCATTCATTCTTTTACTCTTTGGGTATTTGTTCTTTGACTCTTTGATTCATTTATTGACTCGGAGTATTCATTCATTCCCTCTAAGTCATTCATTCTTTTACTCTTTGGGTATTTGTTCATTGATTCTTTAGGTATTTGTTCGTTGACTCTTTGATTCATTTATTGAGTCTGAATATTCATTCATTCCCTCTGAGTCATTCATTCTTTTACTCTTTGGGTATTTGTTCATTGATTCCTTGGGTATTTGTTCATTGATTCTTTGGGTATTTGTTCATTGACTCTTTGATTCATTTATTGACTCTGAGTATTCATTCATTCCCTCTGAGTCATTAATTCTTTTACTCTTTGGGTATTTGTTCATTGATTCCTTGGGTATTTGTTCATTGACTCTTTGATTCGTTTATTGACTCTGAGTATTCCATTTATTCACTCTGAGTCATTCATTCTTTTACTCTTTAGGTATTTGTTCATTAATTCTTTGGGTATTTGTTCATTGACTGTTTGATTCATTTATTGTCTCTGAGTATTCATTCATTCACTCTGAGTCATTCATTCTTTTACACTTTGGGTATTTGTTCTTTGACTTTTTGATTCATTTATTGACTCTGAGTATTCATTCATTCCCTCTGAGTCATTCATTCTTTTACTCTTTGGGTATTTGTTCATTGATTCCTTGGGTATTTGTTCATTGATTCTTTGGGTATTTGTTCATTGACTCTTTGATTCATTTATTGACTCTGAGTATTCATTCATTCCCTCTAAGTCATTCATTCTTTTACTCTTTGGGTATTTGTTCATTGATTCTTTGGGTATTTGTTCATTGACTCTTTGATTCATTTATTGAGTCTGAGTATTCATTCATTCCCTCTGAGTCATTCATTCTTTTACTCTTTGGGTATTTGTTCATTGATTCCTTGGGTATTTGTTCATTGATTCTTTGGGTATTTGTTCATTGACTCTTTGATTCATTTATTGACTCTGAGTATTCATTCATTCCCTCTGAGTCATTAATTCTTTTACTCTTTGGGTATTTGTTCATTGATTCCTTGGGTATTTGTTCATTGACTCTTTGATTCGTTTATTGACTCTGAGTATTCCATTTATTCACTCTGAGTCATTCATTCTTTTACTCTTTAGGTATTTGTTCATTAATTCTTTGGGTATTTGTTCATTGACTGTTTGATTCATTTATTGTCTCTGAGTATTCATTCATTCACTCTGAGTCATTCATTCTTTTACACTTTGGGTATTTGTTCTTTGACTTTTTGATTCATTTATTGACTCTGAGTATTCATTCATTCCCTCTGAGTCATTCATTCTTTTACTCTTTGGGTATTTGTTCATTGATTCCTTGGGTATTTGTTCATTGATTCTTTGGGTATTTGTTCATTGACTCTTTGATTCATTTATTGACTCTGAGTATTCATTCATTCCCTCTAAGTCATTCATTCTTTTACTCTTTGGGTATTTGTTCATTGATTCTTTGGGTATTTGTTCATTGACTCTTTGATTCATTTATTGAGTCTGAGTATTCATTCATTCCCTCTGAGTCATTCATTCTTTTACTCTTTGGGTATTTGTTCATTGATTCCTTGGGTATTTGTTCATTGATTCTTTGGGTATTTGTTCATTGACTCTTTGATTCATTTATTGACTCTGAGTATTCATTCATTCCCTCTAAGTCATTCATTCTTTTACTCTTTGGGTATTTGTTCATTGATTCTTTGGGTATTTGTTCATTGACTCTTTGATTCATTTATTGAGTCTGAGTATTCATTCATTCCCTCTGAGTCATTCATTCTTTTACTCTTTGGGTATTTGTTCATTGATTCCTTGGGTATTTGTTCATTGATTCTTTGGGTATTTGTTCATTGACTCTTTGATTCATTTATTGACTCTGAGTATTCATTCATTCCCTCTGAGTCATTAATTCTTTTACTCTTTGGGTATTTGTTCATTGATTCCTTGGGTATTTGTTCATTGACTCTTTGATTCGTTTATTGACTCTGAGTATTCCATTTATTCACTCTGAGTCATTCATTCTTTTACTCTTTAGGTATTTGTTCATTAATTCTTTGGGTATTTGTTCATTGACTGTTTGATTCATTTATTGACTCTGAGTATTCATTCATTCACTCTGAGTCATTCATTCTTTTACACTTTGGGTATTTGTTTTTTGACTTTTTGATTCATTTATTGACTCTGAGTATTCATTCATTCCCTCTGAGTCATTCATTCTTTTACTCTTTGGGTATTTGTTCATTGATTCCTTGGGTATTTGTTCATTGATTCTTTGGGTATTTGTTCATTGACTCTTTGATTCATTTATTGACTCTGAGTATTCATTCATTCCCTTTAAGTCATTCATTCTTTTACTCTTTGGGTATTTGTTCATTGATTCTTTGGGTATTTGTTCATTGACTCTTTGATTCATTTATTGAGTCTGAGTATTCATTCATTCCCTCTGAGTCATTCATTCTTTTACTCTTTGGGTATTTTTTTCTGATTCCTTGGGTATTTGTTCATTGATTCTTTGGGTATTTGTTCATTGACTCTTTGATTCATTTATTGACTCTGAGTATTCATTAAGTCACTCTGAGTCATTCATTCTTTTACTCTTCAGGTATTTGTTCATTGATTCTTTGGGTATTTGTTGTTTGACTCTTTGATTCATTTATTGACTCTTGAGTATTCCATGTATTCACTCTGTGTCATTCGTTCTTTTACACTTTGGGTATTTGTTCATTGATTCTTTGGGTATTCATTGACTCTTTGATTCATTTATTGTGTCTGAGTATTCATTCATTCACTCTGAGTCATTCATTCTTTTACACTTTGGGTATTTGTTTTTTGACTCTTTGATTCATTTATTGACTCTGAGTATTCCATTTATTCACTCTGAGTCATTCATTCTTTTACTCTTTAGGTATTTGTTCATTGATTCTTTGGGTATTTGTTCATTGACTATTTATTCATTTTTTTGATGACTCATTTATTCACTCTGAGTATTTCAATCTATGTACTCATTCATTGACTCTTTGAGTATTCATTCATTAATTATTTGAATACTTTTAATTAATTTACTCTTGAGTACTCATTCTTTCATTCACTCTGAGTATGCATTCATTCTCTCTTTGAATATTAATGTGTTCACTATTTGACTATTCATTCATTTTTTTATGACTCATCTATTCTCTCTGAGTAGTTCAATCTATGTACTCATTCATTGACTCTGGGTATTCAATCATTGATTCTTTGATTACTCCTTGATTCATTTACTCTTTGAGTACTCATTCTTTCATTCACTCTGATTATTCATTCATTCGCTCTTTGAATACTTGTTCATTCACTCTGAGTATTCATTAATTTTTTTGATGACTAATTTTTTCACTTTGAGTATTCCAATCTATGTACTCATTAATTGACTCTTTGGGTATTCATTCATTAATTATTTGAATACTCTTTCATTAATTTACTCTTTGAGTACTCATTATTCATTCACTCTGATTATTCATTCATTTGCTTTTTGAATACTCGTTCATTCGCTCTTTGAGTATTCATTCATTTTTTTGAAGACTCATGTATTCACTCTGAGTAGTTCAATCTATGTACTCATTCATTGACTCTGGGTATTCATTCATTAATTATTTGAATACTCTTTCATTAATTTACTCTTCAAATACTCATTCTTTCATTCACTCTGAGTATGCATTAATTTTCTCTTTGAATATTCATTCATTCACTGTTTGAGTATTTATTCATTTTTTGGATGACTCATTTATTAACTCTGAGTATTTCAATCTATGTACTCATTCATTGAATCTTTTGATTACTCCTTGATTCATTTACTCTTTGAGTACTCATTCTTTCATTCACTCTGATTATTCATTCATTCGCTCTTTGAATACTCGTTCATTAACTCTTTGAGTATTCATTCATTTTTTTGATGACTCATTTATTCACTCTGAGTATTTCAATCAATTTCATTCATTGAATCTTTTGAATGCTCCTTGATTCAGTTACTCTTTTAGTACTCATTCTTTCATTCACTCTGATTATTCATTCATTCACTCTTTGAGTATTTATTCATTTTTTGGATGACTTTTTTATTCACTCTGAGTATTTCAATCTATGTACTCATTCATTGACTATTTTGATTACTCCTTGATTCAGTTACTCTTTGAGTACTCATTCTTTCATTCACTCTGAGTATGCATTCATTCTCTCTTTGAATAATAATTCGTTCACTCTTTGAGTAATCATTCGTTTCTGGATGACTCATTCTATGTACTGAGTCACTGACTCTTTGGGTATTCATTCATCGATTCTTTGATTACTCCTATATTAATTTACTCTTTGAGTACTCATTCTTTCATTCACTCTGAGTATGCATTCATTCTCTCTTTGAATATTCATTCGTTCACTCTTTGAGTATTCATTTGTTTTTTTGATTACTCATTCTATGTACTGAGTCACTGACTCTTTGGGTATTCATTCATCGATTCTTTGATTACTCCTCGATTCATTTACTCTTTGAGTACTCATTCTTTCATTCACTCTGAGTATGCATTCATTCTCTCTTTGAACATTCATTCGTTCACTCTTGGAGTATTCATTCATTTTTTGATGACTCATTCCTATGTACTCATTCATTGACTCTTTGGGTGTTCATTCATTGATTCTTTGAGTACTCCTTGATTCATTTACTCTTTGAATACAAATTATTTACTAAGTCATGAATTTGTTCTTTGAGTACTTATTCATTCATTCACTCTGATTTGTTATTCATTTGAATACTCTGTGGACTCTTGGTGTTTCAGTAACTACTACTACTACTATTACTAACTGGGTACTTGAGTAACTTGTAGTTAGTGTGAGAACAGTAAGCATAAAATGGTTGACTTGCTTCTTTCCAATTAGCAGATAGTTGTTGGGTATTTTTAACGGGTAGATTTCCTCCTCATTATCTCCAAGCTGTCTTCACCTGACTTCTCACCCTCCGCGTCCTCCAATCAACACTCTTGTTTTCTCGCATGGCGTCAATCAGTCCTTTGACGTTGACTCTGAGCCGTGTGTCTTTAATAAACGAGCTGTCAAAATAGGAGTCTTTTATCTTTGATTTGTGTCCCCACTCGCTCTGACATGATGAGGAATAATTCCAGTTTTTGTGACCTTTTTTTATTGATGGATTGAAAGGTGCTGGTATAAGCATAAGGTGTTCACAAAGAAGAACTAATAAGCTTTGTTTCTTCCTACTCCTTTTTGAACACGTTGAACTGTTCAATGCAATGTTTCTTACTGCACATTTGTCACAACACACAATTGTGTTAGATGTAAATATAAACGGAATACAATGATTTGCAAATCATTTTCAACCCATATTCAGTTGAATATGCTACAAAGACAACATATTTGATGTTTGCTAATAATCATTAACTTTAGAATTTGATGCCAGCAACACGTGACAAAGAAGTTGGGAAAGGTGGCAATAAATACTGATAAAGTTGAGGAATGCTCGTCAAACACTTATTTGGAACATCCCACAGGTGAACAGGAAAATTGGGAACAGGTGGGTGCCATGATTGGGTATAAAAGTAGATTCCATGAAATGCTCAGTCATTCACAAACAAGGACGGGGCGAGGGTCACCACTTTGTCAACAAATGCGTGAGCAAATTGTTGAACAGTTTAAGAAAAACCTTTCTCAACCAGGAATTTAGGGATTTCACCATCTACGGTCCGTAATATCATCAAAGGGTTCAGAGAATCTGGAGAAATCACTGCACGTAAGCAGCTAAGCCCGTGACCTTCCATCCCTCAGGCTGTACTGCATCAACAAGCGACATCAGTGTGTAAAGGATATCACCGCATGGGCTCAGGAACACTTCAGAAACCCACTGTCAGTAACTACAGTTGGTCACTACATCTGTAAGTGCAAGTTAAAACTCTCCTATGCAAGGCGAAAAACTGTTTATCAACAACACCCAGAAACGCCGTCGGCTTCGCTGGGCCTGAGCTCATCTAAGATGGACTGATACAAAGTGGAAAAGTGTTCTGTGGTCTGACGAGTCCACATTTCAAAATTTTTTTGGAAACTGTGGACGTCGTGTCCTCCGGACCAAAGAGGAAAAGAACCATCCGGATTGTTAAAGGCGCAAAGTGTAAAAGCCAGCATGAGCAAATAAAGAAATACTCAAATAGTGAATGAATGAATGAAAATTCAGAGTGAATGAATGCATAAATTAATACTCAAAATGAACAGATGAATGTTAAGTTAAAGTTAAAGTACCAAGGATTGTTACACACACACTAGGTGTGGTGACATTTGTCCTCTGCATTTGACCCAGCCCCTTGTTCGCCCCCTAGGAGGTGAGGGGAGCAGTGAGCAGCAGCGGTGGCCGCGCCCCGGAATCATTTTTGGTGATTTGGTGAATGAATGAATGAGTATTCAAAGAGTAAATAAAGAAATACTTAAATAGTGAATGATCGAATGAGTACTCTGAGTGAATGAATGAATAAATGAATACTCAAAGTGAATAGATGAACAAATGAATACTCAGAGTGAATGAATGAATGAGTACTCAAAGAGCAAATGAAGAAATACTAATAATGAATGGATGGTCTCCACTGGACTATATACAAACCCTGTTTCCATATGAGTTGGGAAATTGTGTTAGATGTAAATATAAACGGAATACAATGATTTGCAAATCCTTTTCAACCCATATTCAGTTGAATATGCTACAAAGACAACATATTTGATGTTCAAACTCATAAACTTTATTTTTTTTTTGCAAATAATAATTAACTTAGAATTTCATGGCTGCAACACGTGCCAAAGTAGTTGGGAAAGGGCATGTTCACCACTGTGTTACATGGCCTTTCCTTTTAACAACACTCAGTAAACGTTTGGGAACTGAGGAGACACATTTTTGAAGCTTCTCAGGTGGAATTCTTTCCCATTCTTGCTTGATGTACAGCTTAAGTTGTTCAACAGTCCGGGGGTCTCCGTTGTGCTATTTTAGGCTTCACATTTTCAATGGGAGACAGGTCTGGACTACAGGCAGGCCAGTCTAGCACCCGCACTCTTTTACTATGAAGCCACATTGATGTAACACGTGGCTTGGCATTGTCTTGCTGAAATAAGCAGGGGCGTCCATGGTATCGTTGCTTGGATGGCAACATATGTTGCTTCAAAACCTGTATGTACCTTTCAGCATTAATGGCGCCTTCACAGATGTGTAAGTTACCCATGTCTTGGGCACTAATACACCCCCATACCATCACACATGCTGGCTTTTACACTTTGCGCCTAGAACAATCCGGATGGTTCTTTTCCTCTTTGGTCCGGAGGACACAACGTCCACCGTTTCCAAAAACTATTTGAAATGTGGACTCGTCAGACCACAGAACACTTTTCCACTTTGTATCAGTCCATCTCAGATGAGCTCAGGCCCAGCGAAGCCGACAGCGTTTCTGGGTGTTGTTGATAAACGGTTTTCGCCTTGCATAGGAGAGTTTTAACTTGCACTTACAGATGTAGCGACCAACTGTAGTTACTGACAGTGGTTTTCTGAAGTGTTCCTGAGCCCATGTGGTGATATCCTTTACACACTGATGTGGCTTGTTGATGCAGTACAGCCTGAGGGATGGAAGGTCACGGGCTTAGCTGCTTACGTGCAGTGATTTCTCCAGATCATCTGACCCCTTTGATGATATTACGGACCGTAAATGGGGAAATCCCTAAATTCCTTGCAATGAGAAAGGTTTTTCTTAAACTGTTCAACAATTTGCTCACGCATTTGTTGACAAAGTGGTGACCCTCGCCCCAATCCTTGTTTGTGAATGACTGAGCATTTCATGGAATCTACTTTTATACCCAATCATGGCACCCACCTGTTCCCAATTTGCCTGTTCACCTGTGGGATGTTCCAAATAAGTCTTTGATGAGCATTCCTCAACTTTATCAGTCTTCTTTGCCACCTTTCCCAACTTCTTTGTCACGCGTTGCTGGCATCAAATTCTAAACTTAATGATAATCCATCCATCCATCCATGCATCCATCCATTTTCTACCGCTTATTCCCTTCGGGGTCGCGGGGGTCGCTGGAGCCTATCCCAGCTACAATCGGGCGGAAGGCGGTGTACACCCTGGACAAGTCGCCACCTCATCGCAGAGCCAGTCACGAGGAGAACATGCAAACTCCACACAGAAAGATCCCGATTCTGGGATTGAACCCCAGACTACTCAGCACCTTCGTATTGTGAGGCAGACGCACTAACCCCTCTACCACCGTGCTGCCCTATGATTTTTTGCACACAAAAAAAAAAAAAATGTTTATGAGTTTGAACATCAAATATGTTGTCTTTGTAGCATATTCAACCGAAGATGGGTTGAAAAGGATTTGCAAATCATTGTATTCCGTTTATATTTACATCTAACACAATTTCCCAACTCATATGGAAACGGGGTTTGTCGATGTCATCAGTGTTTGAACCTGACAACCCCTTTAATGCGCCCTATGATCCGGTGTCAGTGCAGATATAAAGTGTAGTGCTACACATTGTATTGTTATTTGTGGCGAAGGAGCTCGTCCTTCAAGATCAGGCTGCAAGCTGAGAAATTCCACCTGGGGGGACATTTCAGTAGCATAAAAAACAAAAAAAAAGGTGAGAAGAACCAAGAGGCGTTGACAGGAAGCGCTGGAGGGGAATCGTCGTGTTGCTCACACGTCCGTTGTCTCCTGGAAATGTGTGTGGCAGTACGACGCCCGCTGACCTTCCTCAAGATGCAACCTGGACTTCTCGCCCCTTCTTACTTGAAAGTGTAAAAATAACCAGCGTGGCATTCTGTGAGATGCCAACATAAAGGTTCTCCATGACAGCCAATCAAAACAATGCCATGCAAGTGCGCCCCCTGGTGGCTGTGACGTCATAAACAATCTCAGCCTGGTTGCAATCACCATCTCATTACAGCTCAACCTTTGCTTTTTTTTCTTTGGAGACAAGAAGAAAGGAGAGTCTCGTGCACGCTATGGACTTCCTTTCAGTCTTTAACTCTCTGCATTTATGCAAATGAGGTTGACTATTATAGTGTGTGATTGGTTGTGTGTCAGTATGGTGGCCCACAGGGACAAACGTCCAAACGCTCCAAGACAGGCCTTGACGCACAAACACTAACAGCATGAAACACATGCAAAGTGCTGCGTGAAGATCACCAAATCACCAAAACACAGCAGGAGCAGAAAGAAGTGCAGAAGAAAAATAATATGTCACTATATTAGTTACATTACTGTTACTGCGTTACTGTTACTACGTCATTGTATTAGTTACATTACTGTTACTGGGTTACTGTTAGTACGTCACTATATTAGTTACATTACTGTTACTACATCACTATATTAGTTACATTGCTGTTACTGGGTTACTGTTACTATGTCACTGTATTAGTTACATTACTGTTACTGGGTTACTGTTACTACGTCACTATATTAGTTACATTACTGTTACTGGGTTACTGTTACTATGTCATTATATTAGTTACATTACTGTTACTGGGTTACTGTTAGTACGTCATTATATTAGTTACATTACTGTTACTGGGTTACTGTTAGTACGTCACTATATTAGTTACATTACTGTTACTGGGTTACTGTTAGTACGTCACTATATTAGTTACATTACTGTTACTACATCACTATATTAGTTACATTGCTGTTACTGGGTTACTGTTACTATGTCACTGTATTAGTTACATTACTGTTACTGGGTTACTGTTACTACGTCACTATATTAGTTACATTACTGTTACTGGGTTACTGTTACTATGTCATTATATTAGTTACATTACTGTTACTGGGTTACTGTTAGTACGTCATTATATTAGTTACATTACTGTTACTGGGTTACTGTTAGTACGTCACTATATTAGTTACATTACTGTTACTGGGTTACTGTTAGTACGTCACTATATTAGTTACATTACTGTTACTACATCACTATATTAGTTACATTGCTGTTACTGGGTTACTGTTACTATGTCACTGTATTAGTTACATTACTGTTACTGGGTTACTGTTACTACGTCACTATATTAGTTACATTACTGTTACTGGGTTACTGTTAGTACGTCATTATATTAGTTACATTACTGTTACTGGGTTACTGTTAGTACGTCACTATATTAGTTACATTACTGTTACTGGGTTACTGTTAGTACGTCACTATATTAGTTACATTACTGTTACTGGGTTACTGTTACTACGTCACTATATTAGTTACATTACTGTTACTGGGTTACTGTTAGTACGTCATTATATTAGTTACATTACTGTTACTGGGTTACTGTTAGTACGTCATTATATTAGTTACATTACTGTTACTGGGTTACTGTTAGTACGTCATTATATTAGTTACATTACTGTTACTGGGTTACTGTTAGTACGTCACTATATTAGTTACATTACTGTTACTGGGTTACTGTTAGTACGTCACTATATTAGTTACATTACTGTTACTACATCACTATATTAGTTACATTGCTGTTACTGGGTTACTGTTACTATGTCACTGTATTAGTTACATTACTGTTACTGGGTTACTGTTACTACGTCACTATATTAGTTACATTACTGTTACTGGGTTACTGTTACTATGTCATTATATTAGTTACATTACTGTTACTGGGTTACTGTTAGTACGTCATTATATTAGTTACATTACTGTTACTGGGTTACTGTTAGTACGTCACTATATTAGTTACATTACTGTTACTGGGTTACTGTTAGTACGTCACTATATTAGTTACATTACTGTTACTACATCACTATATTAGTTACATTGCTGTTACTGGGTTACTGTTACTATGTCACTGTATTAGTTACATTACTGTTACTGGGTTACTGTTACTACGTCACTATATTAGTTACATTACTGTTACTGGGTTACTGTTACTATGTCACTATATTAGTTACATTACTGTTACTATGTTGTTGTTTCTACGTCACTATATTAGTTACATTGCTGTTACTGGGTTACTGTTACTACGTCACTATATTAGTTACATTGCTGTTACTGGGTTACTGTTACTATGTCACTGTATTAGTTACATTACTGCTACTGGGTTACTGTTACTACATCACTATATTAGTTACATTACTGTTACTGGGTTACTGTTACTACGTCACTATATTAGTTACATTACTGTTACTATGTTGTTGATACTATGTCACTATATTAGTTACATTACTGTTACTACGTTTCTGTTACTATGTCACTATATTAGTTACATTACTGTTACTGGGTTACTGTTACTACATCACTATATTAGTTACATTACTGTTACTGGGTTACTGTTACTACATCACTATATTAGTTACATTACTGTTACTGGGTTACTGTTGCTATGTCCCTATACTTGTTACATTACTGTTACTATGCTGTTGTTACTCTGTCACTATATTAGTTACATTGCTGTTACTAGGTTACTGTTACTACATCCCTATATTAGTTACATTACTGTTACTGGGTTACTGTTACTATGTCACTATATTAGTTACATTACTGTTACTGGGTTACTGTTACTATGTCACTATATTAGTTACATTACTGTTACTGGGTTACTGTTACTACGTCACTATATTAGTTACATTGCTGTTACTGGGTTACTGTTACTATGTCACTATATTAGTTACATTACTGTTACTGGGTTAATGTTACTATGTCACTATATTAGTTACATTACTGTTACTGGGTTACTGTTACTATGTCCCTATACTTGTTACATTACTGTTGCTATGTTGTTGTTACTCTGTCACTATATTAGTTACATTACTGTTACAGGGTTACTGTTACTATGTCACTATATTAGTTACATTAGTGTTACTGGGTTACTGTTACTATGTCACTATATTAGTTACATTGCTGGGTTACTGTTACTACGTCAATATATTAGTTACATTACTGTTACTATGTTGTTGTTACTATGTCACTATATTAGTTACATTACTGTTACTGAGTTACTATTACTATGTCACTATATTAGTTACATTGCTGTTACTGGGTTACTGTTACTACATCACTATATTAGTTACATTACTGTTACTATGTTGTTGTTAATATGTCATTATATTAGTTACATTACTGTTACTATGTTGTTGTTACTATGTCACTATATTAGTTACATTGCTGCTACTGGGTTACTGTTACTATGTCACTATATTAGTTACATTACTGTTACTGGGTTACTGTTACTATGTCACTATATTAGTTACATTACTGTTACTACGTTTCTGTTACTATGTCACTATATTAGTTACATTGCTGTTACTGGGTTACTGTTACTATGTCACTATATTAGTTGCATTGCTGTTACTGGGTTACTGTTACTATGTCACTTTATTAGTTACATTACTGTTACTGGGTTACTGTTACTACATCACTATATTAGTTACATTACTGTTACTGGGTTACTGTTACTATGTCCCTATACTTGTTACATTACTCTTACTATGTTGTTGTTACTCTGTCACTATATTAGTTACATTGCTGTTACTGGGTTACTGTTACTACATCCCTATATTAGTTACATTACTGTTACTGGGTTACTGTTACTATGTCACTATATTAGTTACATTACTGTTACTGGGTTACTGTTACTACGTCACTATATTAGTTACATTACTGTTACTGGGTTACTGTTACTATGTCCCTATACTTGTTACATTACTGTTGCTATGTTGTTGTTACTCTGTCACTATATTAGTTACATTACTGTTACAGGGTTACTGTTACTATGTCACTATATTAGTTACATTAGTGTTACTGGGTTACTGTTACTATGTCACTATATTAGTTACATTGCTGGGTTACTGTTACTACGTCAATATATTAGTTACATTACTGTTACTATGTTGTTGTTACTATGTCACTATATTAGTTACATTACTGTTACCATGTTGTTGTTACTATGTCACTATATTAGTTACATTACTGTTACTATGTTGTTGTTAGTATGTCACTATATTGGTTACATTACTGTTACTATGTTATTGTTACTATGTCACTATATTAGTGACATTAGTGCTACTACCTTTCTGTTGCTATGTCACTATATTAGTTACATTAATAGTAATTGTTACAATGTCAATATATTAGTTACATTACTGTTATTATGTTGCTGTTTCTATGTCACTATATTAGTTATATTACTGTTACTGCGTCACTATATTAGTTAATTACTGTTACTGTGTTACTGTTACTACGTCACTATATTAGTTACATTACTGTTACTATGTTGTTGTTAATATGTCACTATATTAGTTACATTACTGTACTATGTTGTTGTTACTACGTCAATATATTAGTTACATTACTGTTACTATGTTGTTGATACTATGTCACTATATTAGTTACATTACTGTTACTATGTTGTTGTTACTACATCACTAAATTAGTTACATTACTGTTACTATGTTGTTGTTACTATGTCACTATATTAGTTACATTACTGTTACTATGTTGTTGTTACTATGTCACTATATTAGTTACATTACTGTTACTGGGCTACTGTTACTATGTCACTATATTAGTTACATTGCTGGGTTACTGTTACTACGTCAATATATTAGTTACATTACTGTTACTATGTTGTTGATACTATGTCACTATATTAGTTACATTACTGTTACTATGTTGCTGTTTCTATGTCACTATATTAGTTACATTACTGTTACTGTGTTACTGTTACTACGTCACTATAATCGTTACATTACTGTTACTATGTTGTTGTTACTATGTCACTATATTAGTTACATTACTGTTACTGGGTTACTGTTACTATGTCACTATAATAGTTATATTGCTGGGTTACTGTTACTACATCAATATATTAGTTACATTGCTGTTACTACGTTTCTGTTACTATGTCACTATATTAGTTACATTGCTGTTACTACGTTGTTACTATGTCACTATATTAGTTACATTACTGTTACTGCGTTACTGTTACTATGTCACTATATTAGTTACATTACTATTACTGGGTTACTGTTACTATGTCACTATATTAGTTATATTGCTGGGTTACTGTTACTACATCAATATATTAGTTACATTACTGTTACTATGTTGTTGTTACTATGTCAATATATTAGTTACAATACTGTTACTTCATTGCTGTTACTACGTCACTATATTAGTTACATTGCTGTTACTACGTTGTTACTATGTCACTATATTAGTTACATTACTGTTACTGCGTTACTGTTACAATGTCACTATATTAGTTACATTCTTGGTATTCTAGCTCGCCTCCTGGTATGCTAACTAACTTCCTGGTTTGTTTGTTTTTTGCTTTGAGATCATTTGTGTGGCGTGTTTGCACGTTGTCAGCGAGACAGCGCATGTCAGCGTCCACACAAAGTCAAACAAAAAAAAAACATTCTATTTCATTTTGCAGCTCATTTCTTGTTGTTGTGTAGTTGTGTAGTTGTGTAGTCATGTAGTTGTGTTGTTGTGTAGTTGTGTTGTTGTGTAGGCGTGTAGTTGTGTTGTTGTGTAGTTGTGTTGTTGTGTAGGCGTGTAGTTGTGTTGTTGTGTAGTTGTGTTGTTGTGTGGTTGTGTAGTTGTGTTGTTGTGTAGTTGTGCATAAAGCTGAATGATGGCTGACGGTGATGCTCTGGTCCACAATAACACTGCAGTGGGAATAATAGGATCAAAAATAAAACCGCTTCATTCAAGTCCGCACACCTGAAGCAGCTGCTGGTAATGAAAGTGGATTTTGTAATGAAGGAGTGTGTGTGTGTGTGTGTGTGTGTGTGTGTGTGTGTGTGTGTGTGTGTGTGTGTGTGTGTGTGTGTGTGTGTGTGTGTCCTCCACTGATTCAGGAGCTCCACAGCTCTGTGGACTTGATCTGCTCTGTAGTGTAAATATTAATATCTCACACTATCATAGTCATGTGAGCTACATGCTAACGTTACATTTTAACATTCTTCTAGGTTAGCAACACTGTCATAGTCATGTGAGCTACATGCTAACGTTACATTTTAACATTCTTCTAGGTTAGCAACACTGTCATAGTCATGTGAGCTACATGCTAACGTTACATTTGAACATTCTTCTAGCTTAGCAACACTGTCATAGTCATGTGAGCTACATGCTAACGTTACATTTTAACATTCTTCTAGGTTAGCAACACTGTCTTAGTCATGTGAGCTACATGCTAATGTTACATTTTAACATTCTTCTAGGTTAGCAACACTATCATAGTCATGTGAGCTACATGCTAATGTTACATTTTAACATTCTTCTAAGTTGGCAACACTATCATAGTCATTTGAGCTACATGCTAACGTTATATTTTAACATTCTTCTAGGTTAGCAACATTATCGTAGTCATGTGAGCTACATGCTGACATTATATTTTAACATTCTTCTAGGTTAGCAACACTATCATAGTCATGTGAGCTACATGCTAACATTACATTTTAACATTATTCTAGGTTGGCAACACTATCATAGTCATGTGAGCTACATGCTAACGTTACATTTTAACATTCTTCTAGGTTGGCAACATTATCATAGTCATATGAGCTACATGCTAATGTTACCTTTTAACATTCTTCTCGGTTAGCAACACTATCATTGTCATGTGCGCTACATGCTAACATTACATTTTAACATTCTTCTAGGTTAGCAACACTATCATAGTCATGTGAGCTACATGCTAATGTTACATTTTAACATTCTTCTAGGTTGGCAACACTATCATAGTCATGTGAGCTACATGCTAATGTTACATTTTAACATTCTTCTAGGTTAGCAACACTATCATAGTCATGTGAGCTACATGCTAATGTTACATTTTAACATTCTTCT
Source organism: Nerophis lumbriciformis (assembly GCF_033978685.3). Taxonomy (NCBI): domain Eukaryota; kingdom Metazoa; phylum Chordata; class Actinopteri; order Syngnathiformes; family Syngnathidae; genus Nerophis; species Nerophis lumbriciformis. The sequence continues at coordinate 69,421,068 of NC_084548.2, forward strand.
AGGTTGGCAACACTATCATAGTCATTTGAGCTACATGCTAACGTTATATTTTAACATTCTTCTAGGTTAGCAACATTATCGTAGTCATGTGAGCTACATGCTGACATTATATTTTAACATTCTTCTAGGTTAGCAACACTATCATAGTCATGTGAGCTACATGCTAACATTACATTTTAACATTATTCTAGGTTGGCAACACTATCATAGTCATGTGAGCTACATGCTAACGTTACATTTTAACATTCTTCTAGGTTAGCAACACTATCATAGTCATGTGAGCTACATGCTAACGTTACATTTTAACATTCTTCTAGGTTAGCAACACTATCATAGTCATGTGAGCTACATGCTAACGTTACATTTTAACATTCTTCTAGGTTAGCAACACTATCATAGTCATGTGAGCTACATGCTAACGTTACATTTTAACATTCTTCTAGGTTGGCAACACTATCATAGTCATGTGAGCTACATGCTAACGTTACATTTTAACATTCTTCTAGGTTAGCAACACTATCATAGTCATGTGAGCTACATGCTAACGTTACATTTTAACATTCTTCTAGGTTAGCAACACTATCATAGTCATGTGAGCTACATGCTAACGTTACATTTTAACATTCTTCTAGGTTAGCAACACTATCATAGTCATGTGAGCTACATGCTAACGTTACATTTTAACATTCTTCTAGGTTGGCAACATTATCATAGTCATGTGAGCTACATGCTAACGTTACATTTTAACATTTTTCTCGGTTAGCAACACTATCATAGTCATATGAGCTACATGGTAACGTAACATTTTAACATTATTCTAGTTTAGCAACACTATCATAGTCATGTGAGCTACATGTTAACGTTACATTTTAACATTCTTCTAGGTTGGCAACATTATCATAGTCATGTGAGCTACATGCTAACGTTACATTTTAACATTCTTCTAGGTTGGCAACATTATCATAGTCATGTGAGCTACATGCTAACGTTACATTTTAACATTCTTCTAGGTTGACAACATTATCATAGTCATGTGAGCTACATGCTAACGTTACATTTTAACATTATTCTAGGTTAGCAACACTATCATAGTCATGTGAGCTACATGCTAACGTTACATTTTAACATTCTTCTAGGTTGGCAACATTATCATAGTCATGTGAGCTACATGCTAACGTTACATTTTAACATTCTTCTAGGTTAGCAACACTATCATAGTCATGTGAGCTACATGCTAACGTTACATTTTAACATTCTTCTAGGTTGGCAACATTATCATAGTCATGTGAGCTACATGCTAACGTTACATTTTAACATTTTTCTCGGTTAGCAACACTATCATAGTCATATGAGCTACATGGTAACGTAACATTTTAACATTATTCTAGTTTAGCAACACTATCATAGTCATGTGAGCTACATGTTAACGTTACATTTTAACATTCTTCTAGGTTGTCAACATTATCATAGTCATGTGAGCTACATGCTAACGTTACATTTTAACATTCTACTAGGTTGGCAACATTATCATAGTCATGTGAGCTACATGCTAACGTTACATTTTAACATTCTTCTAGGTTGACAACATTATCATAGTCATGTGAGCTACATGCTAACGTTACATTTTAACATTATTCTAGGTTAGCAACACTATCATAGTCATGTGAGCTACATGGTAACGTTACATTTTAACATTCTTCTAGGTTGGCAACACTATCATAGTCATGTGAGCTACATGCTAACGTTATATTTTAACATTCTTCTAGGTTAGCAACACTATCATAGTCATGTGAGCTACATGCTAACGTTACATTTTAACATTCTTCTAGGTTAGCAACACTGTCATAGTCATGTGAGCTACATGCTAACGTTACATTTTAACATTCTTCTAGGTTGGCAACACTATCATAGTCATGTGAGCTACATGCTAACATTACATTTTAACATTCTTCTAGGTTGGCAACACTATCATAGTCATGTGAGCTACATGCTAACGTTACATTTTAACATTCTTCTAGGTTGGCTACACTATCATAGTCATGTGAGCTACATGCAAACGTTACATTTTAACATTCTTCTAGGTTGGCAACATTATCATAGTCATGTGAGCTACATGCTAACATTACATTTTAACATTTTTCTCGGTTAGCAACACTATCATAGTCATATGAGCTACATGCTAACGTAACATTTTAACATATTTCTAGTTTAGCAATACTATCATAGTCATATGAGCTACATGCTAACGTAACATTTTAACATTCTTCTAGGTTAGCAACACTATCATAGTCATGTGAGCTACATGCTAACGTTACATTTTAATATTATTCTAGGTTAGCAACATTATCATAGTCATGTGAGCTACATGCTAACGTAACATTTTAACATTATTCTAGTTTAGCAACACTATCGTAGTCATGTGAGCTACATGCTAACGTTACATTTTAATATTCTTTTAGGTTGGCAACATTATCATAGTCATATGAGCTACATGCTAACGTTACATTTTAACATTCTTCTAGGTTGGCAACAGTATCATAGTCATGTGAGCTACATGCTAACATTACATTTTAACATTTTTCTCGGTTAGCAACACTATCATAGTCATGTGAGCTACATGCTAACATTACATTTTAACATACTTTTCAGTTAGCAACACTGTCATAGTCATGTGCGCTATATGCTAACGTTACATTTTAACATTCTTCTAGGTTGGCAACACTATCATAGTCATGTGAGCTACATGCAAACGTTACATTTTAATATTATTTTAGGTTAGCAACATTATCATAGTCATGTGAGCTACATGCTAACATTACATTTTAACATTTTTCTCGGTTAGCAACACTATCATAGTCATTTGAGCTACATGCTAACGTAACATTTTAACATTCTTCTAGGTTAGCAACACTATCATAGTCATGTGAGCTACATGCTAACGTTATATTTTAACATTCTTCTAGGTTGGCAACATTATCATAGTCATATGAGCTACATGCTAACGTTACATTTTAACATTCTTCTAGGTTGGCAACACTGTCATAGTCATGTGAGCTACATGCTAACGTTACATTTTAACATTCTTCTAGTTTAGCAACACTATCATAGTCATGTGAGCTACATGCTAACGTTACATTTTAACATTCTTCTAGGTTAGATACACTATCATAGTCATGTGAGCTACATGCTAACGTTACATTTTAACATTCTTCTAGTTTAGCAACACTATCATAGTCATGTGAGCTACATGCTAACGTTACATTTTAACATTCTTCTAGGTTAGCAACACTATCATAGTCATGTGAGCTACATGCTAACATTACATTTTAACATTCTTCTCAGTTAGCAACACTGTCATAGTCATGTGAGCTACATGCTAACGTTACATTTTAACATTCTTCTAGGTTAGATACACTATCATAGTCATGTGAGCTACATGCTAACGTTACATTTTAACATTCTTCTAGTTTAGCAACACTATCATAGTCATGTGAGCTACATGCTAACGTTACATTTTAACATTCTTCTAGGTTAGCAACACTATCATAGTCATGTGAGCTACATGCTAACATTACATTTTAACATTCTTCTCAGTTAGCAACACTGTCATAGTCATGTGCGCTATATGCTAACGTAACATTTTAACATTCTTCTAGGTTGGCAACACAGTCATAGTCATGTGCGCTATATGCTAACGTAACATTCTTCTAGGTTAGCAACACTATCATAGTCATGTGAGCTACATGCTAACATTACATTTTAACATTCTTCTCAGTTAGCAACACTGTCATAGTCATGTGAGCTACATGCTAATGTTACATTTTAACATTCTTCTAGGTTAGCAACACTATCATAGTCATGTGAGCTACATGCTAACGTTACATTTTAACATTCTTCTAGGTTAGCAACACTGTCGTAGTCATGTGCGCTATATGCTAACGTAACATTCTTCTAGGTTAGCAACACTATCATAGTCATGTGAGCTACATGCTAACGTAACATTTTAACGTTCTAGTTTAGCAACACTATCATAGTCATGTGAGCTACATGCTAACGTTACATTTTAACATTCTTCTAGGTTGGCAACATTATCATAGTCATATGAGCTACATGCTAACGTTACATTTTAACATTTTTCTCGGTTAGCAACACTATCATAGTCATATGAGCTACATGCTAACGTAACATTTTAACATTCTTCTAGGTTAGCAACACTATCATAGTCATGTGAGCTACATGCTAACGTTATATTTTAACATTCTTCTAGGTTGGCAACATTATCATAGTCATATGAGCTACATGCTAACGTTACATTTTAACATTCTTCTAGGTTGGCAACATTATCATAGTCATGTGAGTTACATGCTAACATTACATTTTAACATTCTTCTCAGTTAGCAACACTGTCATAGTCATGTGCGCTATATGCTAACGTAACATTCTTCTAGGTTAGCAACACTATCATAGTCATGTGAGCTACATGCTAACATTACATTTTAACATTCTTCTCAGTTAGCAACACTGTCATAGTCATGTGCGCTATATGCTAACGTAACATTCTTCTAGGTTAGCAACACTATCATAGTCATGTGAGCTACATGCTAACATTACATTTTAACATTCTTCTCAGTTAGCAACACTGTCATAGTCATATGAGCTACATGTTAACGTTACATTTTAACATTCTCCTAGGTTGGCAACATTATCATAGTCATGTGAGCTACATGCTAACGTGACATTTTAACATTGTTGTGTGTGGGTTAGCGAACAAAAACTGGGACAAAAACTCCGATTTTATATGACTGGAAGATTATTTGGCAACAACAAGTTCCAAAGAGGATTAGGATCCATGGTTTTTTAGTGTCCTACAGGACGTGAGCAGGATGTGTCAAGAAGAAGAACACGAAGCTCCAGAGGGTGCGTCATCAAACAAATGAGCTTTGACATCAGAGCTTCAGGCGCCGCGCCAACCCGACTAATCGGCAGCTTCAGAACCATGTGACCCTTCAGCGAACGAGGGCATGACGAGCGTGCCCAAGTATACAAGATATTTCATCTTCACACTGAGAAACTTGGAATTTAATGGCAGCAACACATTGCAAACAAGTTGTCACAGGGGCATTTTTTTACCACTGTGTTACATGGCCTTTCCTTTTAACAACACTCAGTAAACGTTTGGGAACTGAGGAGACACATTTTTGAAGCTTTTCATGTGGAATTATTTCCCATGGGAGACAGGTCTGGACTACAGGCAGGCCAGTCTAGTACCCGCACTCTTTCACTACGAAGCCACGCTGTTGTAACACATGGTATGGCATTGTCTTGCTGAAATAAGCAGGGGCGTCCATGATAACGTTGCTTGGAAGGCAACATATGTTGCTTCAAAACTTGTATGTACCTTTCAGCATTAATGGCGCCTTCACAGATGTGTAAGTTACCCATGTCTTGGGCACTAATACACCCCCATACCATCACAGATTATGGTTTTTCAACTTTGCTTCTAGAACAATCCGGATGGTTCTTTTCCTCTTTGGTCCGGAGGACACGACGTCCCCGGTTTCCAAAAACTCGTCGGACCACAGAACACTTTTCCACTTTGCATCAGTCCATCTTGGATGAGCTCGGGCCCAGCGAAGCCGGCGGCGATTCCGGGTGTTGTTGATAAATGGCTTTGGCTTTGCATAGTAGAGTTTTAACTTGCACCTACAGATGTAGCGACCGACTGTAGTTACTGACAGTGGTTTTCTGAAGTGTTCCTGAGCCCATGTGGTGATATCCTTTACACACTGATGTCGCTTTTTGATGCAGTACCGCCTGAGGGATAGCCTAGCATAATGTATAAATGTAATGTTAGCATCCAGCTCACATAGCTATGCTAGTGTTGCTAACTTTGCATGATGTTAAAAGTTAATATTAGCACGTAGCTCATTTGCTATACTAGTGTTAATAACCTATCATAATGTCAAAAATTAATGTTAGCATCTATCTCATGTGGCTATGCTAGTTTTAATAACCTAGCATAATATAAAAAATGTATGTTAGCATCTAGCTCACATAGCTATGCTAGTGTTGCTAACTTTGCATGATGTTAAAAGTTAATATTAGCACGTAGCTCATTTGCTATGCTAGTGTTAATAACCTAGCATAATGTCAAAAATTAATGTTAGCATCTATCTCATGTGGCTATGCTAGTTTTAATAACCTAGCATAATATAAAAAATGTATGTTAGCATCCAGCTCACGTAGCAATGCTAATGTTGCTAACTTTGCATGATGTTAAAAGTTAATATTAGCACGTAGCTAATTTGCTATGCTAGTGTTAATAACCTAGCATAATATAAAAAATGTATGTTAGCATCTAGCTCACATAGCTATGCTAATGTTGCTAACTTTGCATGATGTTAAAAGTTAATATTAGCACATTGCTCATTTGCTATGCTAGTGTTAATAACCTAGCATAATGTGAAAATTTAATGTTAGTATCTAGCTCACAAAGCTATGCTAGTGTTGCTAACTTTGCATGATGTTAAAAGTTAAAAATTAGCACGTAGCTCATTTACTATGCTACTGTTAATAACCTAGCATAATTTAAAAAATGTATGTTAGCATCTAGCTCATGTAGCTATGCTAATGTTGCTAACTTTGCATGATGTTAAAAGTTAGTATTAGCACGTAGCTCATTTACTATGCTACTGTTAATAACCTAGCGTAATATAAAAAATTAATGTTAGCATCTAGCTCACGTAGCTATGCTAGTGTTGCTAAATTTGCATGATGTTAAAAGTTAATATTAGCACGTAGCTCATTTACTATGCTAGTGTTAATAACCTAGCGTAATGTAAAAATGTAATGTTAGCATCTAGCTCATATAGCTATGCCAGTGTTGCTAACTTTGCACAATGTTAAAAGTTAATATTAGCACGTAGCTCATTTACTATGCTAGTGTTAATAACCTAGCATAATGTAAACATGTAATGTTAGTATCTAGCTCATGTAGCTATGCTAGTCTTGCTAACATTGCATGGTGTTAAAAGTTAATATTAGCACGTAGCTCATTTGCTATGCTAGTGTTAATAACCTAGCATACTGTAAAAATTTAATGTTAGTATCTAGCTCACGTAGTTATGCTAGTGTTGCTAACTTTGCATGATGTTAAAAGTTAATATTAGACGTAGCTAATTTGCTATGCTAGTTAATAACCTATCATAATGTAAAAATTCAATGTTAGCATTTAGCTCATGTGGCTATGCTAGTGTTAATAACCTAGCGTAATATAAAAAATGTATGTTAGTATCTAGCTCACGTAGCTATGCTAGTGTTGCTAACTTTGCATGATGTTAAAAGTTAATATTAGCACGTAGCTCATTTGCTATGCTAGTGTTAATAACCTAGCATACTCTAAAAATGTAATGTTAGTATCTAGCTCACGTAGCTATTTTAGTGTTGCTAACTTTGCATGATGTTCAAAGTTAATATTAGCACGTAGCTCATTTGCTATGCTAGTGTTAATAACCTAGCATAATGTAAAAATGTAATGTTAGCATCTAGCTCACAAAGCTATGCTAGTGTTGCTAACTTTGCATGATGTTAAAAGTTAATATTAGCACGTAGCTCATTTACTATGCTACTGTTAATAACGTAGCATAATATAAAAAATTTGCGTTAGCATCTAGCTCACGTAGCTATGCTAATGCTGCTAACTTTGCATGATGTTCAAAGTTAATATTAGCACGTAGCTCATTTGCTATGCTAGTGTTAATAACCTAGCATAATGTAAAAATGTAATGTTAGCATTTAGCTCACGTAGTGTGTGTGAATGGGTGAATGTGGAAATAAGTGTCAAAGCGCTTTGAAGGTAGAAAAGCGCTAGAAGCCATTTAGCATTTAGCATTTACATCTGGTCCCGGGCGTCCACAAAAGGTGCAAACTGTTGACATCAGCGACAGAGACAGCGGCGGGGTGGAGTGGTGGATGCCCCGTGGCACCCGGACGTACGCCGACCATGATGCGAGGTGACGGCCGAGTCGTCCAGGAACGGCGAGGCGTGCGCCAGGGAATGAAGCGAGAAAGGCCGAAGCTGCTGACGGCGTCTAAGAGACTTTTGTCTGGCCAATATCACACGCCATTATTCATCTATCACTCTTTTTATTATATTATTATTATTATTATTATTATATTATTATATATTTTGTATTATTATTTTATTATATTATATTATTATATTATATTGTTATACATTTTATATTATTATTTTATTGCATGATATTATATTATATTATATTATTATATAAATGGTAAATGGGTTATACTTGTATAGCGCTTTTCTACCTTCAAGGTACTCAAAGCGCTTTGACACTACTTCCACATTTACCCATTCACACACACATTCACACACTGATGGAGGGAGCTGCCATGCAAGGCCCTCACCACCACCCATCAGGAGCAAGGGTGACGTGTCTTTGCTCAAGGACACAACGGACGTAACGAGGTTGGTAGAAGGTGGGGATTGAACCAGGAACCCTCAGGTTGCTGGCACGGCCACTCTCCCAACCGCGCCACGCCGTCCCCATTTTATATTATATTTTATTATATTACATTATATTATATTATTATTTTATATCATTATTTTATATTATTATTATATTATATTATTATTATTATTATTATTATTTTATTATATTATATTATTATTTTATATTATTATATAATATTATTATTGTTATATTATTATTTTATTATATTATATTACATTATTATTGTTATTATATTATCATACTATACTATTATATATTTTATATTATTATTTTATCATATATTATTATTTGATATTATATTATTTTTATTATTTTATTATATTATATTGTTATTATATTATGTTATATTATTATTTTATTATATTATATTATATTATTATTTAATATTAATATTATTTTTATATTATATTATTATATTATTATTTTATTATATTATATTACATTATTAATATTATTATTATATAATTATACTATATTATTGTATATTTTATATTATTATTTTATATAATATTATATTATTATTGTATACTATTATATTATTATTAATATTAAAATTATTATTATTTTATTATCATATTATTTTATTATATTATATTATTATATTATATTATTTTAGTATTTTATATTATATTATCATTATTATTATTATTATTATATATTTTATATTATTATTTTTTATATGATATTATATTATATTATATCTTTATATATTTTATATTATTATTATATTATTTTGTATTATTATATTTCATATCAAAACAAGCATCAGGTTGTATCGTAACTTCTCTGTGACGTTCAAACGTAAAAGAAATGTACTGAAATGAATGCGCTAGCTCGATGCTAATTCACATGGGATATGCCATATGCATGCTACCAATTAGCATTAGACCTCCTAATGTGGTAGCGATTACCACAACTGAGATGCACGTTACATTCAAACAGCTGATGTAATAAGTGCAGTACTTACAGTATAAACACTTTGTAGGTCACAACAAAGGACATTCAATGGCAAAGACTACTTCCTGACTAAAGCAGCACCACTAGGACCAAGTCAAATGAGTACGTATACAAAATCAGGACTTAATCAAGCATTCATGGTGGCCACAGCTTGACCCTGGAACAGACTATTTGTCAGCACTTCTTTTTACACTTGTGTGACAGTTAAGAAAGTTAAAACCCTTAATTTAAACATTACTACTAGCATTAATAAAGCAGTTATTGTGGCCACAGTTTGACCCTGGAACAGACTATTTATATTGACATTATTATCAACACTGGTTAACTTCTTTTTACACTTGTGTGACAGTTAAGAATGTTACAATCTAAATGTAAACATTACCTTTAACCTCAAAAAACACTTATGGTGGCCACAGTTTGACATTGGAACAGATCATTTCTAATATCATTATTATCAGCACTGGTTAACTTCTTTTTACACTTGTGTGGCAGTTAAGAATGTTAAAATCTTAATTTAAACATTACCTTTAGCCTTAAAAACAACATTTATGGTGGCCACAGTTTGACCCTGGAAAGGACTATTTTTATTCACATTATTATCAGCAGTGGTTAACTTATTTTTACACTTGTGTGGCAGTTAAGAATGTTAAAATCTTAATTTAAACATTACTAATAGTGTTAATAAAGCAGTTATAGTGGCCACAGTTTGACCCTGGAGCAGATCATTTCTAATAGCATTATTATCAGCAGTGGTTAACTTCTTTTTACACTTGTGTGAAAGTTAAGAATGTTAAAATCTAAATTTAAACATTACCTTTAGCCATAATAAAGCATTTATGGTGGCCACAGTTTGACATTGAAACAGATCATTTCTAATAACATTATTATCAGCAGTGGTTAACTTCTTTTTACACTTGTGTGACAGTTAAGAATGTTGAAATCTAAATGTAAACATCATTAATAGTGTTAATAAAGCATTAATGGTGGCCACAGTTTGACCCTGGAACAGACTATTTATATTCACACTAGCATCAACACTAGTTGACTTCTTTTTACACTTGTGTGGCAGTTAAAAATTTTAATATCTATATTTAAACATTACTAATAGTGTTAATAAAGCCACAGTTTGACCCTGGAACAGACTATTTCTATCCACATCATTATCAACATTGGTTAACTTCTTTTTACACTTGTGTGACAGTTAAGAATGTTAAAATCTAAATGTAAACATTACCTTTAGCCTTAAAAAAAACATTTATGTTGGCCACAGTTTAACCCTGGAACAGACTATTTCTTATCACATTATTATCAACAGTGGTTAACTTCTTTTTACACTTGTGTGACAGTTAAGAATGTTACAATTTAAACATTACCTTTAGCCATAATAAAGCATTTATGGTGGCTACAGCTTGACCCTGGAACAGACTATTTCTATTCACACTAGCATCAACACTGGTTGACTTCTTTTTACACTTGTGTGACAGTTAAGAATGTTAAAATCTAAATGTAAACATTACTAATAGTGTTAATAAAGCGGTTATTGTGGCCACAGTTTAACCCTGGAACAGACTTTTTCTATTCACATCATTATCAACACTGGTTAACTTCTTTTTACACTTGTGTGGCAGTTAAAAATGTTAAAATCTTAATTTAAACATTACTAATAGTGTTAATAAAGCAGTTATTGTGGCCACAGTTTGACCCTGGAACAGACTATTTCTATTCACATTATTATCAACAGTGGTTAACTTCTTTTTACACTTGTGTGGCAGTTAAGAATGTTAAAATCTAAATTTAAACATCATTAATAGTGTTGATAAAGCATTTATGGTGGCCACAATTTGACCCTGGAACAGACTATTTCTATTCACATCATTATCAACAGTGGTTAACTTCTTTTTACACTTGTGTGACTGTTTTTTATTTTAATATCTATATTTAAACATTACTAATAGTGTTAATAAAGCCACAGTTTGACCCTGGAACAGACTATTTCTATTCACATCATTATCAACAGTGGTTAACTTCTTTTTACACTTGTGTGACAGTTAAAAACGTTAAAATCTTAATTTAAACATTACCTTTAGCCTTAAAAAAAAGATTTATGGTGGCCACAGTTTGACATTGGAACAGACTATTTCTATTCACAGTATTATCAACAGTGGTTAACTTCTTTTTACACTTGTGTGGCAGTTAAGAAAGTTAAAACCCTTAATTTAAACATTAGTACTAGCATTAATAAAGCATTTATTGTGGCCACAGTTTGACATTGGAACAGACTATTTCTCTAGTTGACTAAATGTAAATTAGAAGGCGACGTGTTGCACTCCAATGTTGACATAAAGATAATAATGAATTAAAAAAAAGAGCTATGAGTAAGTAGGGGGTCTTTATGCGTGTCAACATGTCAGCAGGGGGTCTTTATGCGTGTTCCTGCGCCGACGTGACCAAAAGTACACGCGGGGGTTTTGGAAAATGAAGAATATTTTCGCCAAGATGTGCCAAAAGGCTTGAAAAGTTGCATCATCACCATCATCACCATCATCATCATCACCATCACCGTCACCATGGCGCTGCTCCCTACCTGGCGGCGTGTGTCCGCGCGACAGCAGGAAGAGGAAGTCCCGACACGTGTCCTGGTCCAGCAGCGTGCTGTTGTGCAGGCACAGGTCCAGGATGAGGGTCAGGGCTGTGTGACACACCAGGTCATTGTCCACTCGCTCCTCACTCATGCTGCTCCCAGCTGCATCGCCGCTCAGGAGTGCGCTCATCCGAGGGGACGCAAACACACACACACACACACACACACACACACACACACACACACACACACGCAACTAGTAGTCATGCTCGCACTTCATCTTGTCCTTCTGCCTTGCTGCTTTAATGTGGAAATCCACTCTTTAGACAGTTTAGACAAAGCAGGCTTCGCTACACATCTTAAAAAAAAAACAAATATAAAAAATATATATATATTTTTTTTCTTCACACTGTGTTGGCCCTGCGATGAGGTGGCGACTTGTCCAGGGTGCACCCCGCCTTCCGTCCGAATGCAGCTGAGATAGCCCCCCCTCGCAACGCCGAAAGGGACAAGCGGTAGAAAATGGATGGATGGAGTATAGCGTCCACTCTTTTATAAGGCGTGTAGGACACTTTTCGCCACTTGACTCCCATAAAAGACATATTTATCTGGTATATTACTCCATCAATACCTAATAAATATGAGCCTATTGCACCCACAACTTAGTATATAGGCTTCGCTACACATCTTAAAAATAAAAATATAAAAAAGGTTTAAAACTAACTGTGTAAAACTTGTTTTAAATATTTTCGCCACTTGACTCCCATAAAAGACATATTTATCATCAATACCTAATAAATATGAGCTTATTGCACCCACAACGTAGTAAACATATAGGCTTCGCTACACATCTTTAAAAAAAAAAAAAAGGTTTAACACTGTGTAAAACTTGTTTTAAATATTTTCGCCACTTGACTCCCATAAAAGACATATTTATCATCAATACCTAATAAATATGATCCTATTGCACCCACAACGTAGTAAACATATAGGCTTCGCTACACATCTTTAAAAAAAAAGGTTTAAAACTACCTGTGTAAAACTTGTTTTAAATATTTTCGCCACTTGACTCCCATAAAAGACATATTTATCATCGATACCTAATAAATATGAGCCTATTGCACCCACAACGTAGTAAACATATAGGCTTCGCTACACATCTTTATATAAAAAAAAAAGGTTTAACACTAACTGTGTAAAACTTGTTTTAAATATTTTCACCACTTGACTCCCATAAAAGACATATTTATCTGGTATATTACTCCATCGATACCTAATAAATATGAGCCTATTGCACCCACAACTTAATAAACATATAGGCTTCGCTACACATCTTAAAATATATATTTTTTTAAATAGGTTTAAAACTTACAGTGTAAAAGTTGTTTTAAATATTTTCGCCACTTGACTCCCATAAAAGACATATTTATCTGGTATATTACTCCATCAATACCTAATAAATATGAGCCTATTGCACCCACAACGTAGTAAACATATAGGCTTCGCTACACATCTTAATAAAAAAAAGGTTTAAAACTAACTGTGTAAAATTTGTTTTAAATATTTTCGCCACTTGACTCCCATAAAAGACATATTTATCTGGTATATTACTCCATCAATACCTAATGAATATGAGCCTATTGCACCCACAACTTATTAAACATATAGGCTTCGCTACACATTTTAAAAACTTTAAAAAATAGGTTTAAAACTAGCTGTGTAAAAATTGTTTTAAATATTTTCGCCACTTGACTCCCATAAAAGACATATTTATCTGGTATATTACTTCATCAATACCTAATAAATATGAGCCTATTGCACCCACAACTTAGTAAACATATAGGCTTCGCTACACATCTTTATAAAAAAAAAAATACACTAACTGTGTAAAACTTGTTTTAAATATTTTCGCCACTTGACTCCCATAAAAGACATATTTATCTGGTATATTACTCCATCAATACCTAATAAATATGAGCCTATTGCACCCACAACGTAGTAAACATATAAGCTTCGCTACACATCTTATTAAAAAAAAGGTTTAAAACTAACTGTGTAAAATTTGTTTTAAATATTTTCGCCACTTGACTCCCATAAAAGACATATTTATCTGGTATATTACTCCATCAATACCTAATGAATATGAGCCTATTGCACCCACAACTTATTAAACATACAGGCTTCGCTACACATTTTAAAAACTTTAAAAAATAGGTTTAAAACTAACTGTGTAAAAATTGTTTTAAATATTTTCGCCACTTGACTCCCATAAAAGACATATTTATCTGGTATATTACTCCATCAATACCTAATAAATATGAGCCTATTGCACCCACAACTTAGTAAACATATAGGCTTCGCTACACATCTTTATAAAAAAAAATACACTAACTGTGTAAAACTTGTTTTAAATATTTTCGCCACTTGACTCCCATAAAAGACATATTTATCTGGTATATTACTCCATCAATACCTAATAAATATGAGCCTATTGCACCCACAACTTAGTAAACATATAGGCTTCGCTACACATCTTTATAAAAAAAAATACACTAACTGTGTAAAACTTGTTTTAAATATTTTCGCCACTTGACTCCCATAAAAGACATATTTATCTGGTATATTACTCCATCAATACCTAATAAATATGAGCCTATTGCACCCACAACGTAGTAAACATATAAGCTTCGCTACACATCTTATTAAAAAAAAGGTTTAAAACTAACTGTGTAAAATTTGTTTTAAATATTTTCGCCACTTGACTCCCATAAAAGACATATTTATCTGGTATATTACTCCATCAATACCTAATAAATATGAGCCTATTGCACCCACAACTTAGTAAACATATAGGCTTCGCTACACATCTTTATAAAAAAAAATACACTAACTGTGTAAAACTTGTTTTAAATATTTTCGCCACTTGACTCCCATAAAAGACATATTTATCTGGTATATTACTCCATCAATACCTAATAAATATGAGCCTATTGCACCCACAACTTAGTATATAGGCTTCGCTACACATCTTAAAAATATAAAAAAGGTTTAAAACTAACTGTGTAAAACTTGTTTTAAATATTTTCGCCACTTGACTCCCATAAAAGACATATTTATCTGGTATATTACTCCATCAATACCTAATAAATATGAGCCTATTACACCCACAACTTAGTAAACATACAGGCTTCGCTACACATTTTAGAAAAAACTTTAAAAAAATAGGTTTAAAACTAACTTTGTAAAACTTGTTTTAAATATTTTCGCCACTTGACTCCCATAAAAGACATATTTATCTGGTATATTACTCCATCAATACCTAATGAATATGAACCTATTGCACCCACAACTTAGTAAACATATAGGCTTCGCTACACATCTTTATAAAAAAAAATAATACACTAACTGTGTAAAACTTGTTTTAAATATTTTCGCCACTTGACTCCCATAAAAGACATATTTATCTGGTATATTACTCCATCAATACCTGATAAATATGAGCCTATTGCACCCACAACTTAGTAAACATATAGGCTTCGCTACACATCTTTATAAAAAAAAAAATACACTAACTGTGTAAAACTTGTTTTAAATATTTTCGCCACTTGACTCCCATAAAAGACATATTTATCTGGTATATTACTCCATCAATACCTAATAAATATGAGCCTACTGCACCCACAACGTAGTAAACATATAGGCTTCGCTACACATCTTAATAAAAAAATAAAGGTTTAAAACTAACTTTGTAAAACTTGTTTTAAATATTTTCGCCACTTGACTCCCATAGAAGACATATTTATCTGGTATATTACTCCATCAATACCTAATAAATATGAGCCTATTGCACCCACAACGTAGTAAACATATAGGCTTCGCTACACATCTTAAAAAAAAAAAAAAGGTTTAACACTAACTGTGTAAAACTTGTTTTAAATATTTTCGCCACTTGACTCCCATAAAAGACATATTTATCTGGTATATTACTCATCAATACCTAATAAATATGAGCCTATTGCTCCCACAACGTAGTAAACATATAGGCTTCGCTACACATCTTTAAAAAAATAAAAATAAAAGTTTAAAACTAATAGTGTAAAAGTTGTTTTAAATATTTTTGCCACTTGACTCCCATAAAAGACATATTTATCTGGTACATTACTCCATCAATACCTAATAAATATGAGCCTATTGCACCCACAATGTAGTAAACCAATAGGCTTCGCTACACATCATTAAAAAAAAAAAAAAAAGGTTTAAAACTAACTGTGTAAAACTTGTTTTAAATATTTTCGCCACTTGACTCCCATAAAAGACATATTTATCTGGTATATTACTCCATCAATACTTAATGAATATGAGCCTATTGCACCCACAATGTAGTAAACACATAGGCTTCGCTACACATCTTAAAAAAAATAAAAAAAAAGGTTTAAAACTAACTGTGAAACTTGTTTTATATATTTTCGCCACTTGACTCCCATGAAAGACATATTTATCTGGTATATTACTCCATCAATACCTAATAAATATGAGCCTATTGCACCCACAACGTAGTAAACATATAGGCTTTGCTACACATCTTTAAAAAAAAAGGTTTAAAACTAACTGTGTAAAACTTGTTTTAAATATTTTTGCCACTTGACTCCCATAAAATACATATTTATCTGGTATATTACTCATCAATACCTAATAAATATGAGCCTATTGCACCCACAACGTAGTAAACATATAGGCTTTGCTACACATCTTTAAAAAAAAGGTTTAAAACTAACTGTGTAAAACTTGTTTTAAATATTTTTGCCACTTGACTCCCATAAAATACATATTTATCTGGTATATTACTCATCAATACCTAATAAATATGAGCCTATTGCACCCACAACGTAGTAAACATATAGGCTTCGCTACACATATTTTAAAAAAAGGTTTAAAACTACCTGTGTAAAACTTGTTTTAAATATTTTCGCCACTTGACTCCCATAAAATACATATTTATCTGGTATATTACTCCATCAATACCTAATAAATATGATCCTATTGCACCCACAACTTAGTAAACATATAGGCTTCGCTACACATCTTTAAAAAAAAAGGTTTAAAACTAACTGTGTAAAAGTTGTTTTAAATATTTTCGCCACTTGACTCCCATAAAAGACATATTTATCTGGTATATTACTCCATCAATACCTAATAAATATGATCCTATTGCACCCACAACTTAGTAAACATACAGGCTTCGCTACACATCTTAAAAAATGTTTTAAAAAAAAAATAGGTTTAAAACTAACTGTGTAAAACTTGTTTTAAATATTTTCGCCACTTGACTCCCATAAAAGACATATTTATCTGGTATATTACTCCATCGATACCTATTAAATATGAGCTTATTGCACTCACAACTTAGTAAACATATAGGCTTCGCTACACATCTTTAAAAAAAAAAAAAAGAAAAGGTTTAAAACTAACTGTGTAAAACTTGTTTTAAATATTTTTGCCACTTGACTCCCATAAAAGACATATTTATCTGGTATATTACTCCATCGATACCTTATAAATATGAGCTTATTGCACTCACAACTTAGTAAACATATAGGCTTCGCTACACATCTTTAAAAAAAAAAAAATTTAATTTTTTTTTAAACTAACTAAAAAAACTTATTTTAAATATTTCTTCTTCTTCTTCACATTGTTATGTGTACAGTTTATGTGTGTTTATGTGTACAGTTTTACACACTGTATGTACAGTATGTGTGTGTTTATGTGTACAGTTTTACACACTGTATGTACAGTATGTGTGTGTTTATGTGTACAGTTTTACACACTGTATGTACAGTATATGTGTGTTTATGTGTACAGTTTATACACACTGTATGTACAGTATATGTGTGTTTATGTGTACAGTTTATACACACTGTATGTACAGTATATGTGTGTTTATGTGTACAGTTTATACACTGTATGTACAGTATATGTGTGTTTATGTGTACAGTTTATACACACTGTATGTACAGTATATGTGTGTTTATGTGTACAGTTTATACACACTGTATGTACAGTATATGTGTGTTTATGTGTACAGTTTATACACACTGTATGTACAGTATATGTGTGTTTATGTGTACAGTTTATACACACTGTATGTACAGTATATGTGTGTTTATGTGTACAGTTTATACACTGTATGTACAGTATATGTGTGTTTATGTGTACAGTTGTACACACTGTATGTACAGTATATGTGTGTTTATGTGTACAGTTTATACACACTGTATGTACAGTATATGTGTGTTTATGTGTACAGTTTATACACACTGTATGTACAGTATATGTGTGTTTATGTGTACAGTTTATACACTGTATGTACAGTATATGTGTGTTTATGTGTACAGTTTATACACACTGTATGTACAGTATATGTGTGTTTATGTGTACAGTTTATACACACTGTATGTACAGTATATGTGTGTTTATGTGTACAGTTTATACACTGTATGTACAGTATATGTGTGTTTATGTGTACAGTTGTACACACTGTATGTACAGTATGTGTGTGTTTATGTGTACAGTTTTACACACTGTATGTACAGTATGTGTGTGTTTATGTGTACAGTTTTACACACTGTATGTACAGTATATGTGTGTTTATGTGTACAGTTTATACACACTGTATGTACAGTATATGTGTGTTTATGTGTACAGTTTATACACACTGTATGTACAGTATATGTGTGTTTATGTGTACAGTTTATACACTGTATGTACAGTATATGTGTGTTTATGTGTACAGTTTATACACACTGTATGTACAGTATATGTGTGTTTATGTGTACAGTTTATACACACTGTATGTACAGTATA
>NC_084548.2:69447500-69532500 GCF_033978685.3 Nerophis lumbriciformis
TCTGCTAAGCAATGTGCTCTACATACAACACACAAAGACAAAGATATGTTTCAAAGGGCCAGAACAAATTGACAAAACTATTTTAAATAGCTGCAACAAAACATACATAAGTAACAAACAGCATAATAACAACATAGCTGTAAAGCAAGGAATGCACACACTACATACACAAAGCCTAACCAGGCCTTTTTTTCTCTCAAGGAATTGTGAAATAAAATCATGTCTGAAGCCCAGAACACTCTACACATTCCCCCAGTTTTAGTTTAGAGATAAGGAAAGATTGGCCTGGCCCACTAGCATCCCTCTTTATGTTTGTGAACTTTATAGTCTATACATTTAGAGTGATATGAGAATCAAACACTCTCGAAGTCTAAAATGAAAGAGTATATAAGAGAATTGGCAGAGTGTGTACCTTCAGTGATGAATGATGAGCAGAGGCAGAGTTTGGAGTGTCTTCTTCAGCTTGCTTTCCATTTTTATGTACTCACTGTCCAGGTACTTGGAAAATGTTTTTCGAGCCATTTGCTGTTTGACGCTCGCTATCATGTTAATTAGCTGCCTGAAAGCCGGTGACTCCACTGTAGAAATAGCCTGCATGTCTTCTAGCACAGTGGTTCTCAAATGGGGGTACGCGTACCCCTGGGGGTACTTGAAGGTATGCCAAGGCGTACGTGAGATTTTTCAAAATATTCTAAAAATAGCAACAATTCTAAAATCCTTCATAAATATAAATAAAAACCTATCTTTTTTTCCAAATAGTTCAAGAAAGACCACTACAAATGAGCAATATTTTGCACTGTTATACAATTTAATAAATCAGAAACTGATGACATAGTGCTGTATTTTACCTCTTTATCTCTTTTTTTCAACCAAAAATGCTTTGCTCTGATTAGGGGGTACTAAGCATGTTGCTTTTGTAGCTGTTTCAGCAGGTTTGAATTGCTGTCTTGGGCAGTAGATGGGATCTTTGATCCAAGACACGACTTAACTTTCTTTGTGCTTGACAAAAGAAAAGTAGTGAGAGTATCTCCATGTTAAGAAACTCGCCATGATGTCTTGTTAGTAAACACAAGAACATTCAGAAGGACGACACTGCAACTCTCCAATAAAACACACTCAGACCTTCTGTTTCTAGCCGATACTACATAAAAAAAATAACGTAAAATAACGCAGTAACGCATCATGTAGTAACGGTAACTGAGTTACTGAATATAAAAAATAACGCGTTAGACTACTAGTTACCGCCGAAAATAACGGCGTTACAGTATTTGTAACGCGTTAGTCCCAACACTGGTAATGACGATACAACTTTGAAGAGTTGACATGTATGCTAGCATGTCTTAAAAAAAACATTTTGCTAATGTTTGCATGCTATTACTGGAAATGAGGTCAAATAAAAACAAAGCGCTTTGATTAAAGTGAGATTCAACAGGCCGCCTCTCTTCTTATCGCCCACGTTAATAATTGATGAGGCGCAGTTAGCAGCAACCCAAAACAGCGTCTCCGCCAGCTCTGAATAATTGAGAGCGCCGCAAAGCTACACTAGCGCTCGCGAGGGGAGAAACTTGCCTCCTTCTTTCCGTACGCTAATGGGAAATTAATGACAACTGCTGAGAGAGCTCATAACTAATAACACGTTTAAGAGACGTCTTTCGGGATCGCTGCGCCAGGCCGGCGGTCGGTGCTCCAGGATTGTAGAAGCAGGTGCAGCCGACGCGGTTTTGATGTGCAAATGGACGCCAATCTTTGTGCCGCAGATGTTGTCGGACAAAAGCTCGCCGACTCAAAGCGATGCTAATACTTCTGCGCTTTAATGTATTTTTTGAGGGGAAAACTAACTTTTTTTTCTTAATAAAAACAAAAAATTAAATATTTTTTTATTGTTGGGTGATTAAATCTAAAAACATAAAATTAAATATTAAAAAAAAAATTATTACATAAGGCACCTTAATGTACAATATAATTAAGTATATTGGGTGGATTATGCATTGACAGCACATGCTAACACTGCACACTTTGTATTATTGCATTTATGCTACTGTTAAAATGAAACAAAACACTACAAATTAGTTTTTATACACCTTGTTGATAACAATTTTATTATTTTTGACCAAGCAACAAAAATAATGAAAATAATGTATTTTTTGAGGGGAAAACACACTTTTTTCTTAATAAAAACAAAAAATAAAATCTTTTTTTTTTTTTGGGTGATTAAATCTAAAAACATCAAATTAAATATTTTTAAATAATTTTTATTACATAAGGCACCTTAACATACAACATAATGAAGTATATTGGGTGGATTATGCATTGATAGCGCATGCTAACACTGCACACTCTGTATTATTACATTTGTGCTACTGTTGAATTTAGACAAAGCACTACAAATTAGTTTTTATACATCTTGTTGATAGATGTAAAATAATGAAAATAATGTATTTTTTTAGGGGAAAACACACTTTTTTTTTAATAAAAACAAAAAATAAAATATATATTTTTTTTTTTTTTTGGGTGATTAAATCTAAAAACATCAAATTAAATATTTTTAAATATTTTTTTATTACATAAGGCACCTTAACATACAATATAATGAAGTATATTGGGTGGATTATGCATTGATAGCACATGCTAACGCTGCACACTCTGTATTATTACATTCGTGCTACTGTTAAAATGAGACAAAACACTACAAATTAGTTTTTATACACCTTGTTGATAGCAATTTTATTATTTTTGGCCAAGCAACAAAAATAATGAAAATAATGTATTTTTTGAGGGGGGAAAAAAACTTTTTTTTTCTTAATAAAAACAAAAAATTAAATCTCTTTTTTTTTTATGTTGGGTGATTAAATCTAAAAACATCAAATTAAATATGTTTAAATATGTTTTATTACATAAGGCACCTTAACATATAATATTATGAAGTATATTGGGTGGATTATGCATTGATAGCACATGCTAACACTGCACACTCTGTATTATTACATTCGTGCTACTGTTAAAATGAGACAAAACACTACAAATTATTTTTTTACACCTTGTTGATAGCAATTTTATTATTTTTGGCCAAGCAACAAAAATAATGAGAATAATGTATTTTTTTAGGGGAAAACACACTTTTTTTTCTTAATAAAAACAAAAAATAAAATATATATATATTTTTTTTTTTTGGGTGATTAAATCTAAAAACATCAAATTAAATATTTTTAAAATATTTTTCATTACATAAGGCACCTTAACATACAATATAATGAAGTATATTGGGTGGAGTATGCATTGATAGCACATGCTAACACTGCACACTCTGTATTATTACATTCGTGCTACTGTTAAAATGAGACAAAACACTACAAATTATTTTTTTTTACACCATGTTGATAGCAATTTTATTATTTTTGGCCCAAGCAACAAAAATAATGAAAATATTGTATTTTTTGAGGGGGAAAACTAACTTTTTTTTCTTAATAAAAACAAAAAATTAAATCTCCTTTTTTTATTGTTGGGTGATTAAATCTAAAAACAAAAAAATAAATATGTTTAAATATTTTTCATTACATAAGGCACCTTAACATACAATATAATGAAGTATATTGGGTTGATTATGCATTGATAGCACATGCTAACGCTGCTTACTCTGCATTATTACATTTGTGCTACTGTTAAAATGAGACAAAACACTACAAATTAGTTTTTATACACCTTGTTGATAACAATTTTATTATTTTTGGCCAAGCAACAAAAATAATGAGAATAATGTATTTTTTTAGGGGAAAACACACTTTTTTTTCTTAATAAAAACAAAAAATAAAATATATATATTTTTTTTTTTGGGTGATTAAATCTAAAAACATCAAATTAAATATTTTTAAAATATTTTTCATTACATAAGGCACCTTAACATACAATATAATGAAGTATATTGGGTGGATTATGCATTGATAGCACATGCTAACACTGCACAGTCTGTATTATTACATTTGTGCTCCTGTTAAAATGAGACAAAACACTACAAATTAGCTTTTATACACCTTGTTGATAGCAATTTTATTATTTTTGGCAAAGCAACAAAAATAATGAAAATAATGTATTTTTTTAGGGGAAAACACACATTTTTTTCTTAATAAAAACAACAAATTAAATCTTTTTTTTTTATTGTTGGGTGATTAAATCTAAAAACAAAAAAATAAATATTTTGAAATATTTTTCATTACATAAGGCACCTTAACATGCAATTTAATGAAGTATATTGGGTGGATTATGCATTGATAGCACATGCTAACACTGCACACTCTGTATTATTACATTTGTGCTACTGTTAAAATGAGACAAAACACTACAAATTATTTTTTTACACCTTGTTGATAGCAATTTTATTATTTTTGGCCAAGCAACAAAAATAATGAGAATAATGTATTTTTTTAGGGGAAAACACACTTTTTTTTCTTAATAAAAACAAAAAATAAAATATATATTTTTTTTTTTTTTTGGGTGATTAAATCTAAAAACATCAAATTAAATATTTTTAAAATATTTTTCATTACATAAGGCACCTTAACATACAATATAATGAAGTATATTGGGTGGATTATGCATTGATAGCACATGCTAACGCTGCACACTCTGTATTATTACATTCGTGCTACTGTTAAAATGAGACAAAACACTACAAATTATTTTTTTTTACACCTTGTTGATAGAAATTTTGTTATTTTTGGCCAAGCAACAAAAATAATGAAAATAATGTATTTTTTTAGGGGAAAACACACTTTTTTTTCTTAATAAAAACAAAAAATAAAATCTATTTTTTTATTGTTGGGTGATTAAATCTAAAAACATAAAATTAAATATTTTTAAATATTTTTTTTATTACATAAGGCACCTTGACATACAATATAATGAAGTATATTGGGTGGATTATGCATTGATAGCACATGCTAACACTGCACACTGTGTATTATTACATTTGTGCTACTGTTAAAATGAGACAAAACACGACAAATTATTTTTTTTACACCTTGTTGATAGCAATTTTATTATTTTTGGCCAAGCAACAAAAATAATGAAAATAATGTATTTTTTGAGGGGGGGAAAAAACTTTTTTTTTCTTAATAAAAACAAAAAATTAAATCTCTTTTTTTTTTATGTTGGGTGATTAAATCTAAAAACATCAAATTAAATATGTTTAAATATGTTTTATTACATAAGGCACCTTAACATATAATATTATGAAGTATATTGGGTGGATTATGCATTGATAGCACATGCTAACACTGCACACTCTGTATTATTACATTCGTGCTACTGTTAAAATGAGACAAAACACTACAAATTATTTTTTTACACCTTGTTGATAGCAATTTTATTATTTTTGGCAAAGCAACAAAAATAATGAAAATAATGTATTTTTTGAGGGGAAAACACACTTTTTTTTTCTTAATAAAAACAAAAAATTAAATATATATATATTTTTTTTTTTGGGTGATTAAATCTAAAAACATCAAATTAAATATTTTTAAAATATTTTTCATTACATAAGGCACTTTAACATACAATATAATGAAGTATATTGGGTGGATTATGCATTGATAGCACATGCTAACGCTGCACACTCTGTATTATTACATTTGTGCTACTGTTAAAATGAGACAAAACACTACAAATTATTTTTTTACACCTTGTTGATAGCAATTTTATTATTTTTGGCCAAGCAACAAAAATAATGAAAATAATGTATTTTTTGAGGGGAAAACACACTTTTTTTCTTAATAAAAACAAAAAATAAAATCTTTTTTTTTTTTGGGGTGATTAAATCTAAAAACATCAAATTAAATATTTTTAAATATTTTTTATTAAATAAGGCACCTTAACATACAATATAATGAAGTATATTGGGTGGATTATGCATTGATAGCACATGCTAACACTGCACACTCTGTATTATTACATTTGTGCTACTGTTGAATTTAGACAAAACACTACAAATTAGTTTTTATGCATCTTGTTGATAGATGTAAAATAATGAAAATAATGTATTTTTTGAGGGGGGAAAAAACGTTTTTTTTTCTTAATAAAAAAAAAAAAAAAAATCTCTTTTTTTTATTGTTGGGTGATTAAATCTAAAAACATCAAATTAAATATTTTTAAATATTTTTCATTACATAAGGCACCTTAACATACAATATAATGAAGTATATTGGGTGGATTATGCATTGATAGCACATGCTAACACTCTTTATTATTACATTCGTGCTACTGTTAAAATGAGACAAAACACTACAAATTATTTTTTTAACACCTTGTTGATAGCAATTTTATTATTTTTGGCCAAGCAACAAAAATAATGCAAATAATTAATTTTTTGAGGGGGAAAACTAACTTTTTTTTCTTAATAAAAACAAAAAATAAATTATCCTTTTTTTATTGTTGGGTGATTAAATCTAAACACATAAAATTATATATTTAAAAATATTTTTTCATTACATAAGGCACCTTAACATACAATATAATGAAGTATATTGGGTGGATTATGCATTGATAGCACATGCTAACACTGCACACTCTGTATTATTACATTCGTGCTACTGTTAAAATGAGACAAAACACTACAAATTAGCTTTTATGCACCTGGTTGATAGCAATTTTATTATTTTTGGCCAAGCAACAAAAATAATGCAAATAATTTATTTTTTGAGGGGGAAAACTAACTTTTTTTTTCTTAATAAAAACAAAAAAATAAATCTCTTTTTTTTTTATGTTGGGTGATTAAATCTAAAAACATCAAATTAAATATGTTTAAATATGTTTTATTACATAAGGCACCTTAACATACAATATAATGAAGTATATTGGGTGGATTATGCATTGATAGCACATGCTAACACTGCACACTCTGTATTATTACATTTGTGCTACTGTTAAAATGAGACAAAACACTACAAATTAGTTTTTATACACCTTGTTGATAGCAATTTTATTATTTTTGGCCAAGCAACAAAAATAATGCAAATAATTTATTTTCTTAGGGGAAAACAAATTTTCTTTTTTCTTAATAAAAACAAAAAATAAAATCACTTTTTTTTAATATTGGGTGATTAAATCTAAAAAAATCAAATTTATTATTTTTAAATATTTTTTCATTACATAAGGCACCTTAACATACAATATAATGAAGTATATTGGGTGGATTATGCATTGATAGCACATGCTAACACTGCACACTCTGTATTATTACATTTGTGCTACTGTTAAAATGAGACAAAACACTACAAATTATTTTTTTACACCTTGTTGATAGCAATTTTATTATTTTTGGCCAAGCAACAAAACTAATGAAAATAATGTATTTTTTGAGGGGGAAAACTAACTTTTTTTTCTTAATAAAAACAAAAAATTAAATCTCCTTTTTTTATTGTTGGGTGATTAAATCTAAAAACAAAAAATTAAATATTTTTAAATATTTTTCATTACATAAGGCACCTTAACATACAATATAATGAAGTTTATTGGGTGGATTATGCATTGATAGCACATGCTAACGCTGCACACTCTGTATTATTACATTTGTGCTACTGTTAAAATGAGACAAAACACTACAAATTAGCCTTTATACACCTTGTTGATAGTAATTTTATTATTTTTGGCCAAGCAACAAAAATAATGAAAATAATGTATTTTTTGAGGGGGGGGGGAAACTTTTTTTTTCTTAATAAAAACAAAAAAATAAATCTCTTTTTTTTTTATGTTGGGTGATTAAATCTAAAAACATCAAATTAAATATGTTTAAATATGTTTTATTACATAAGGCACCTTAACATACAATATAATGAAGTATATTGGGTGGATTATGCATTGATAGCACATGCTAACACTGCACACTCTGTATTATTACATTCGTGCTACTGTTAAAATGAGGCAAAACACTACAAATTAGCTTTTATGCACCTTGTTGATAGCAATTTTATTATTTTTGGCCAAGCAACAAAAATAATGAAAATAATGTATTTTTTGAGGGGGGGAAAAACTTTTTTTTTAAATAAAAACAAAAAATAAAATATATATATATATTTTTTTTTTGTGTGTGATTAAATCTAAAAACATCAAATTAAATATTTTTAAATATTTTTCATTACATAAGGCACCTTAACATACAATATAATGAAGTATATTGGGTGGATTATGCATTGATAGCACATGCTAACGCTGCACACTCTGTATTATTACATTCGTGCTACTGTTAAAATGAGACAAAACACTACAAATTATTTTTTTTGTACCTTGTTGATAGCAATTTTGTTATTTTTGGCCAAGCAACAAAAATAATGAAAATAATGTATTTTTTGAGGGGAAAACACACTCTTTTTTTTAAATAAAAACAAAAAATAAAATATATATTTTTTTTTTTTTGGGGTGATTAAATCTAAAAACATCAAATTAAATATGTTTAAATATTTTTTATTACATAAGGCACCTTAACATACAATATAATGAAGTATATTGGGTGGATTATGCATTGATAGCACATGCTAACACTGCACACTCTGTATTATTACATTTGTGCTACTGTTAAAATTAGACAAAACACTACAAATTAGTTTTTATACACCTTGTTGATAGCAATTTTATTATTTTTGGCCAAGCAACAAAAATAATGCAAATAATTTATTTTCTTAGGGGAAAACAAACTTTTTTTTTCTTAATAAAAACAAAAAATAAAATCACTTTTTTTTAATATTGGGTGATTAAATCTAAAAAAATCAAATTTAAATATTTTTAAACATTTTTTATTACATAAGGCACCTTAACATACAATATAATGAAGTATATTGGGTGGATTATGCATTGATAGCACATGTTAACACTGCACACTCTGTATTATTACATTTGTGCTACTGTTAAAATGAGACAAAACACTACAAATTAGTTTTTATACACCTTGTTGATAGCAATTTTATTATTTTTGGCCAAGCAACAAAAATAATGAAAATAATGTATTTTTTGAGGGGGAAAAAAACTTTTTTTTTCTTAATAAAAACAAAAAATTAAATCTCTTTTTTTTTTATGTTGGGTGATTAAATCTAAAAACATCAAATTCAATATTTTTAAATATTTTTTTTATTACATAAGGCACCTTAACATACAATATAATGAAGCATATTGGGTGGATTATGCATTGATAGCACATGCTAACGCTGCACACTCTGTATTATTACATTCGTGCTACTGTTAAAATGAGACAAAACACTACAAATTAGCTTTTATGCACCTTGTTGATAGCAATTTTATTATTTTTAGCCAAGCAACAAAAATAATGAAAATAATGTATTTTTTGAGGGGAAAACACACTTCTTTTTTTTAACAAAAACAAAAAATAAAATATATATATATATTTTTTTTTTGTGTGTGATTAAATCTAAAAACATCAAATTAAATATTTTTAAATATTTTTTATTACATAAGGCACCTTAACATACAATATAATGAAGTATATTGGGTGGATTATGCATTGATAGCACATGCTAACGCTGCACACTCTGTATTATTACATTTGTGCTACTGTTAAAATGAGACAAAACACTACAAATTATTTTTTTTACACCTGGTTGATAGCAATTTTATTATTTTTGTCCAAGCAGCAAAAATAATGAAAATAATGTATTTTTTGAGGGGAAAACACACATTTTTTTCTTAACAAAAACAAAAAATAAAATCTCCTTTTTTTATTGTTGGGTGATTAAATCTAAAAACATCAAATTAAATATGTTTAAATATTTTTTATTACATAAGGCACCTTAACATACAATATAATGAAGTATATTGGGTGGATTATGCATTGATAGCACATGCTAACACTGCACACTCTGTATTATTACATTTGTGCTACTGTTAAAATTAGACAAAACACTACAAATTAGTTTTTATACACCTTGTTGATAGCAATTTTATTATTTTTGGCCAAGCAACAAAAATAATGCAAATAATTTATTTTCTTAGGGGAAAACAAACTTTTTTTTTCTTAATAAAAACAAAAAATAAAATCACTTTTTTTTAATATTGGGTGATTAAATCTAAAAAAATCAAATTTATTATTTTTAAATATTTTTTCATTACATAAGGCACCTTAACATACAATATAATGAAGTATATTGGGTGGATTATGCATTGATAGCACATGCTAACACTGCACACTCTGTATTATTACATTTATGCTACTGTTAAAATGAGACAAAACACTACAAATTAGTTTTTATACACCTTGTTGATAGCAATTTTATTATTTTTGGCCAAGCAACAAAAATAATGAAAACAATGTATTTTTTGAGGGGGGGAAAAAACTTTTTTTTTCTTAATAAAAACAAAAAATTAAATCTTTTTTTTTTTTTATGTTGGGTGATTAAATCTAAAAACATCAAATTAAATATTTTTAAAATATTTTTCATTACATAAGGCACCTTAACATACAATATAATGAAGTATATTGGGTGGATTATGCATTGATAGCACATGCTAACACTGCACACACTGTATTACTACATTTGTGCTACTGTTAAAATGAGACAAAACACTACAAATAATTTTTTTTTACACCTTGTTGATAGCAATTTTATTATTTTTGGCCAAGCAACAAAAATAATGCAAATAATTTATTTTTTGAGGGGAAAACACACTTTTTTTTCTTAATACAAACAAAAAATAAAATCTCTTGTTTTTATTGTTGGGTGATTAAATCTAAAAACATCAAATTAAATATTTTTAAATATTTTTCATTACATAAAGCACCTTAACATACAATATAATGAAGTATATTGGGTGGATTATGCATTGATAGCACATGCTAACACTCTTTATTATAACATTTTTGCTACTGTTAAAATGAGACAAAACACTACAAATTATTTTTTTTACACCTTGTTGATAGTAATTTTATTATTTTTGGCCAAGCAACAAAAATAATGAAAATAATGTATTTTTTGAGGGGAAAACTAACTTTTTTTTTAAATAAAAACAAAAAATAAAATATATATATATTTTTTTGGGGGGGGGGGGTGATTAAATCTAAAAACATCAAATTAAATATTTTTAAATATTTTTCATTACATAAGGCACCTTAACATACAATATAATGAAGTATATTGGGTGGATTATGCATTGATAGCACATGTTAACACTGCACCCTCTGTATTATTACATTTGTGCTACTGTTAAAATGAGACAAAACACTACAAATTAGTTTTTATACACCTTGTTGATAGCAATTTTATTATTTTTGGCCAAGCAACAAAAATAATGAAAATAATGTATTTTTTGAGGGGAAAACACACATTTTTTCTTAACAAAAACAAAAAATAAAATCTCCTTTTTTTATTGTTGGTGGATTAAATCTAAAAACATAAAATGTAGTATTTTTTATTACATAACGCACCTTAACATACAATATAATGAAGTATATTGGGTGGATTATGCATTGATAGCACATGCTAACGCTGCCCCCTCTGTATTATTACATTTGTGCTACTGTTAAAATTAGACAAAACACAACAAAAAAAATTGTTTACACCTTGTTGATAGCAATTTTATTATTTTGGCCAAGCAACAAAAATAATGAAAATAATGTGTTTTTTTTAGGGGAAACCCCACTTTTTTTTCTTAATAAAAACAAAAAATAAAATATATATATATATTTTTTGGGGGGTGATTAAATCTAAAAACATCAAATTAAATATGTTTAAATATTTTTTATTACATAAGGCACCTTAACATACAATATAATAAAAACAAAAAATAAAATATCTTTTTTTTTATTGTTGGGTGTTTAAATCTAAAAACATAAAATTATATTTTTTAAATATTTCTTATTGCATAAAGCACCTTAAAATAAATTTCAAAGTGTATTTTTATTTGGAAAAATAACAAAAGGGGGGGAAAAAATGGTCAATTTAAAAACCAACAAGCAACATTTGTGAACTTGTTTTATTCATAAATTGAGAAGCTTTTATTCTAATAGCACAAAAACACACAAAAGTCATTTTTTTCAGATGGGAAAAAAAAGGCAGAGCGAGACACTTTAGTGCAAGCGCT
Organism: Nerophis lumbriciformis; assembly: GCF_033978685.3. Classification (NCBI taxonomy): domain Eukaryota; kingdom Metazoa; phylum Chordata; class Actinopteri; order Syngnathiformes; family Syngnathidae; genus Nerophis; species Nerophis lumbriciformis. Next base: position 69,459,576 of record NC_084548.2, read on the forward strand.
GTGAAGAAGACGTCTCGAGGACCGCGGGACATTAAAGGCAAACGTGACTGTGGAAATGATTGCGGGAGAGAAAAGAGGTCAGTGGTCACGGTGACCTGATTTCTTGCGACATGTCATGTTGCCGTGGAAAGAAACACCACCACACGGCAACACAAGGTGTGCGATGGAGGGAGCAGGAAGAGACAGGTGTGCTCGCCCTTACCTGGACTTTCATGCATTCACTCATGCGTTCACGTGCAGAACATTTATTTTGCTCATCTTTGTCCTTATGCAGACATCAAACGGATAATACCTTCTCTCTAATCTCTTGTCAACACTCACTATGTCCACTCTATCCATATTTATGTCTTTTATATTAGTATTCATGTATTTTGTATCCATATTTATGTCTATGATATCCTCATGTGTGTCTATTATATCCATAATTATGTCTGTCTTGTCACTATTTATGTTATTTATGTCTATTATATCCACATTTTATTTATGTTTATTATATTCGTATTTATGTCTATTAAATTACGATTAATGTGTAATTTAGCAGTATTTGTGTACTATCATACACACCCTATTTGTCAATTATATCAAATCAATGTCTATTATATCAGTATTTATGTCTATTACAGTCATATTTATGTCTATTACATGTGTATTTTTGTCAATTAACACACAACCGCTTTTCCTACGCTTTAAGCCCCGTGGTTTCTAAAAGGGCGCAGCTGATTTATTGATTTTTCTTTGCTGAAATGGTGTGTTATTGATTGCGCTACGGCGCCATCTTGTGGATTCTCGCTGTTCAAAAGCTTTGAACCGGAAGTAGAAAGTCTTCTGATCCATGGACTATTCATTAATCACTCCAAGTTAAGTTCAAGTTAAAGTACCAATGATTGTCACACACACACACACTCGGTGTGGCGAAATGTGTCCTCTGCATTCGACCCATCACCCTCGTTCACCAAATGGGAGGTGAGGGGAGCAGTGAGCAGCAGCGGTGGCCACGCCCGGGAATCATTTTTGATGATTTAACCCCCGATTCCTAACCCTTGATGCTGAGTGCGAAGCAGGTCCCATTTTTATAGTCTTTTGGTATGACTCGGCCGGGGTTTGAACTCACAACCTACCCATCTCAGGGCGGACACTCTAACCACTAGGCCACTGAGTAGGGTGGAAACAGTTTGGAGCGAGCTCCTTCCTCTTCCGACATGACAAGATCAATAAAGACATGGATGATAAGAGTCTGGGGTGGATGACCTTGACTGGCCTGCACAGAGTCCTGACCTGAACCCCGATAGAATACCTTGGGGATGAATTAGAACGGAGACTGAGAGCCAGGCCTTCTCAACCAACATCAGTGTGTTGGTGGAAAATTCCTATAAACACACTCCGCAACCTTGTGGACAGCCTTCCCAGAAGAGTTGAAGCTGTAATAGCTGCAAAAGGTGGACAATAAATACTGATAAAGTTGAGGAATGCTCATCAAACACTTATTTGGAACATCCCACAGGTGTGCAGGCTAATTGGGAACAGGTGGGTGCCATGATTGGGTATAAAAACAGCTTCCCAAAAAATGCTCAGTCTTTCACAAGAAAGGATGGGGCGAGATACACCAACAAGTCCACAACTGCGTGAGCAAATTGTTGAACAGTTTAAGAACAACATTCCTCAAAGTGCAATTGCAAGAAATTTAGGGATTTCACCATCTACGGTCCGTAATATCATCAAAAGGTTCAGAGAATCTGGAGAAATCACTCCACGTAAGCCAGGAAACCATTGATTGACCATGACAAAAAAAATCGACATCAATCTCTAAAGGATATCACCACATGGGCTCAGGAACACTTCAGAAACACACTGTCACTAAACACAGTTGGTCGCTACATCTGTAAGTGCAAGTTAAAGCTCTACTATGCAAAACGAAAGCCGTTTATCAACAACACCCAGAAACGCCGCCGGCTTCTCTGGGCTCGAGATCATCTAAGATGGACTGATACAAAGTGGAAAAGTGTTCTGTGGTCTGACGAGTCCACATTTCAAATTGTTTTTGGAAACTGTGGACGTCGTGTCCTCCGGACCAAAAAGGAAAAGAACCATCCGGATTGTTATAGGCGCAAAGTGTAAAAGCCAGCATGTGTGATGGTATGGGGGTGTATTAGTGCCTAAGACATAGGTAACTTACACATCTGTGAAGGCGCCATTAATGCTGAAAGGTACATACAGGTTTTGGAGCAACATATGCTGCCATCTTTTTCATGAACGCCCCTGCTTATTTCAGCAAGACAATGCCAAGCCACATTCAGCACGTGTTACAACAGCGTGGCTTCGTAAAAAAAAAAAAAAAAATGCGGGTACTTTCCTGGCCCGCCTGCAGTCCAGACCTGTCTCCCATCGAAAATGAGTGGCGCATTATGAAAGCCTAAAATATGACAGCGGAGACCCCCGGACTGTTGAACGACTGAAGCTCTACATAAAACAATTAGTTTCCTCAGTTCCCAATCGTTTATTGAGTGTTGTTAAAAGAAAAGTTGATGTAACACAGTGGTGAACATGCCCTTTCCCAACTACTTTGGCACGTGTTGCAGCCATGAAATTCTAAGTTAATTATTATTTGCAGAAAAAAAAATAAAGTTTATGAGTTTGAACATCAAATATGTTGTCTTTGTAGCATATTCAACTGAATATGGGTTGAAAATGATTTGCAAATCATTGTATTCCGTTTATATTTACATCTAACACAATTTCCCAACTCATATGGAAACGGGGTTTGTATCATTTATACACACCTTTTTTTTTTTTTCTCAACGTGGCCCCCCCCCCCCGAGTCAAAATATTTCCCCAAATCTGACCGAGTCAATGGAAAGGATGTTTGGAGGTGATGTCATCATTTTTTCTAGACGATAATTCATCTTGCCATCGCAACAACAAACTTTCCTTAAAGAAAACACACAAGGTCAATGTCAATAGTCCACATCTCAATCCAATTGGAAAATCTGTGACGGAAATTAAAGGCAATGGTCCATGACAAGACTGGAACCAGAGAAGGCAGCCAAGAAACCGCGCAGCTCCGTGGTCGGGGAAAGGATGCGGGGTGGAGGCGCCTGTGTCCATAAGCCGCTTCGTCTGGCGTCACGGTCTCGGGCCTTAGGGTAGCATCATTCAATCAATCAATGTTTATTTATATAGCCCTAAATCACAAGTGTCTCAAAGGGCTGCACAAGCCACAACGACATCCTCGGCTCAGAGCCCACATAAGGGCAAGGAAAAACTCCCAACCCCAAAGGGACGTCGATGTGAATGACTATGAGAAACCTTGGAGAGGACCGCATGCAATGGACGTTGAGTGGGTCTGACATAATAGTGTGAGAGTCCAGTCCATAGTGGATCTAACATACAAACCCTGTTTCCATATGAGTTGGGAAATTGTGTTAGATGTAAATATAAACGGAATACAATCATTACAAAGACAACATATTTGATGTTCAAACTGAAAGTTGAGGAATGCTCATCAAACACTTATTTGGAACATCCCACAGGTGAACAGGCTAATTGGGAACAGGTGGGTGCCATGATTGGGTATAAAAGTAGATCCTATGAAATGCTCAGTCATTCACAAACAAGGATGGGGCGAGGGTCGCCACTTTGTCAACAAATGCGTGAGAAAATTGTTGAACAGTTTAAGAAAAACTTTTCTCAACCAGCTATTGCAAGGAATTTTGGGATTTCACCATCTACGGTCCGTAATATCATCAAAGGGTTCAGAGAATCTGGAGAAATCACTGCACGTAAGCAGCTAAGCCCGTGACCTTCCATCCCTCAGGCTGTACTGCATCAACAAGCGACATCAGTGTGTAAAGGATATCACCACATGGGCTCAGGAACACTTCAGAAACCCACTGTCAGTAACTACAGTTGGTCGCTACATCTGTAAGTGCAAGTTAAAACTCTCCTATGCAAGGCGAAAACCATTTATCAACAACACCCAGAAACGCCGTCGGCTTCGCTTGGGCCTGAGCTCATCTAAGATGGACTGATACAAAGTGGAAAAGTGTTCTGTGGTCTGACGAGTCCACATTTCAAATTGTTTTATGGAAACTGTGGACGTCGTGTCCTCCGGACCAAAAAGGAAAAGAACCATCCGGATTGTTAAAGGCGCAAAGTGTAAAAGCCAGCATGTGTGATGGTATGGGGGTGTATTAGTGCCCAAGACATGGGTAACTTACACATCTGTGAAGGCGCCATTAATGCTGAAAGGTACATACAGGTTTTGGAGCAACATATGTTGCCATCCAAGCAACATTACTATGGACGCCCCTGCTTATTTCAGTAAGACAATGCCAAGCCACGTGGCTTCATAGTAAAAGAGTGCATGTACTAGACTGGCCCGCCTGCAGTCCAGACCTGTCTCCCATTGAAAATGTGTGGCGCATTATGAAGCCTAAAATAGCACAACGGAGACCCCCGGACTGTTGAACAACTTAAGCTGTACATCAAGCAAGAATGGGAAAGAATTCCACCTGAGAAGCTTCAAAAATGTGTCTCCTCAGTTCCCAAACGTTTACTGAGTGTTGTTAAAAGGAAAGGCCATGTAACACAGTGGTGAACATGCCCTTTCCCAACTACTTTGGCACGTGTTGCAGCCATGAAATTCTAAGTTAATTATTATTTGCAAAAAAACAAAATCAAATATGTTGTCTTTGTAGCATATTCAACTGAATATGGGTTGAAAAGGATTTGCAAATCATTGTATTCCGTTTATATTTACATCTAACACAATTTCCCATCTCATATGGAAACGGGGTTTGTACTTGAGTAATAAAACTCTAAAGTAACAGTACTCTTACTTGAGTGCAATTCCTGGCTACTCTACCCACCTCTGGCTATATCTAAGTATAAGTTATCATCTTTAAATAATAAAAATTAAAATACATGTTATTTCATAGTGTGTTCTTTGGAATAAATGTTATTCTCGTGAGCATCTGTTACTTCACTTTAATGCTGGTTCCTTGTTTCCTGTCCACGCTCTTATTTTCTTAACAAAGACTCCGACCGGCCGTTTCCTGCATGTTGGGGTCACAACTACCGCCGCCATGCCAGTTCACCACCATTCCGTTTAAAATAAAGATCAGTCTTCCGAAACGTGCATATTTTTGCCCTTCTTTCCCGTCGCACCCTTAATAGCCTGCGGTCTTTGAAGATACATAAAAACGTTCAATCTGCGAGGGCAACGAGGCGACGCGTCGGCATCTGCAGGTGTCACGTGTGGTGGCTTCGATCACGCCGCCGGTCTATTCTGAAACGTGTGCTTTTTATCAGCAACCTTGGCAACTTAGCCAAAGTCAGACCTTCAAAATAAAGGTAATCAACTCAGTGGTGGGTCCCAGCTCTGATGTTTAGGTCGATGCAGACGAGGACGCATCGTCTGACGGCCTCAGAGATCGATGTTGTTGTCTTGTAACGAATTACAGCTGATACATGTGATTTATGATCTTGAATTAGATTCCATGCATGTTTTGTACTAAAACTACTTCATGGGAATTCATTTGTTAAACACTCACATTTGTAATAACAAATTCAACATCATTGAAACATAAATTTGCATATCTTCCTGACGCATTTGCCATTTTATCCTTAACTGTGATGGAGCAGGAAGGGGCTTGGAATACGTTTGTGGTAATTTCATTTAATATTTGACATTTTACATGTGCTTCTAAATTTTTAACACTTCTTTATTTATGTGAAGCGATTTTTATACTTTCTTTTATTTTAATTTGATGCATGTTTTGCACTAAAACAATTTAATGGGAATTAATGTATTATATATAAATATATATTGTATATATATTATGATACATTGTATATATTATCATATATTATATATATTATTATATATATATATTATATGTAATTATTATTTTTCTGTTCAAAAAAACACATTTTACATCATTGAAACTTAAATTTGCATATCTCCCTGACGCATTTGCCATTATATCCTTAACTGTGATGGAGCAGGAAGGGGCTAGGAATATGTTTGTAGTAAAAGTTCACATGACGCGCCATGTTATTTAATATTTCACAATTTACATGTGCTTCTCAATTTTCACACTTCTTTATTTATGCGAAACGATTTTTATACTTTTTTTAAATGAAACTTAATTTTAATTTGATGCATGTTTTGTACTAAAACTATTTGATGGGGATTATTTAATTACGTACATATATATTATATATATTATAATATACTTTATATATATATATTTTTTTTTTTTTTTTGTTCAAAATAACAAATTCAACATCATTAAAACATACATTTGCATATCTCCCTGACGTATTGCCATTATATCCTTAACTGTGACGGAGCAGGAAGGGGCTTGGAATACTTCTGCAGTAAAAGTTCACATGACGCGCCATGTTATTTAATATTTGACATTTTACATGCGCTTCTAAATTTTCACACTTTTTTATTTATGTGAAACTATTTATATACTTTTTTTTTAATTAAACTTAATTTTAATTTGATGCAGGTTTTGTACTGAAACAATTTAATGGGTATTAATTTATTTTATATATATACATATATATATATATATATATATATATATATAATGATATTATATATATATTATTATTATATATTATATATATTATATATAATTATTATTTTTCTTCAAAATAACAAATTTAACATCATTAAAACATAAATTTGCATATCTCCAAGACACATTGCCATTATATTCTTAACTGTGATGGAGCAGGAAGGGGCTAGGAATTCGTTTGTAGAAAAATTTCACATGATGCGCCCTGTTATTTAATATTTTACATTTTACATGCGCTTCTAAATATTTACACTTCTTTATTTATGTGAAACGATTTTTATACCTTTTTTTTAATTAAACTTAATTTTAATTTGATGGGTATTCATTTATTTTATATATATATATATATATATATATATATATATATATATATATATATATATATACATAATGATATTATATATATATTATTATTATATATTATATATATTATTATATATATTATATATAATTATTATTTTTCTTCAAAATAACAAATTTAACATCATTAAAACATAAATTTGAATATCTCCAAGACACATTGCCATTATATTCTTAACTGTGATGGAGCAGGAAGGGGCTAGGAATACGTTTGTAGAAAAATTTCACATGATGTGCCCTGTTATTTAATATTTTACATTTTACATGCGCTTCTAAATGTTTACACTTCCTTATTTATGTGAAACGAGTTTTATCATTTTTTAAAATTAAACTTAATTTTAATTTGATGCATATTTTGTACTAAAACATTTTAATGGGAATTAATTTATTATATAAATATATATTGTATATATATTGTTATATATTATATATATATTATATATAATTATTATTTCTTTGGTTCAAAATAACACATTTAACATAATTGAAACTTAAATTTGCATATATTCCTGACGCATTTGCCATTACATGCTTAACTGTGACGGAGCAGGAAGGGGCTTGGAATACTTCTGCAGTAAACTTTCGCATGTGTCATTTAATCTTTGACATTTTACACGTGCTTCAAAATTTTCGCACTTTTTTATTTACGTGAGACAATATTTATACTTTTTTTTTTTTATACATCAAACATGAATTTAATTTGCTGCATATTTTGTACAAAACAATTTTGTTGGAATTAATTTGTTCAATAATTATTTTCTTAGTTGAAAATAACACATTTAACTGTCGTGATCCGTGGTTCGGATCATGTTTAGTTTAGTTATGTTCTGTTAGTTTTGGACTCCCTCAGTTCCTGGTTGTGCACTTCCTTGTTTGAGTTTGTTACCATGGTTACGTATTATTTTCACCTGCCTCTGTTATTCGGGAAGCACACCTGTGCCTAATCAAGAGACCCTATTTAAGCCTGCTTTTCTGTTCACTCGTCCTGGCTTCCTTGTTTGCGGTAAGCAACAGTCACATTTATGTATATTCACCTTCTAGATTCATGTGCTAAGTGTTAGCGTTAGCTTCCCGTGCGTTCGGCACACTTTTGTTCTGTCTGTTTGGTACGGTGTATTATTTATTATAAATAAACCACCTCGTACCTTTACGTTTTCGTCCGGAGTTGTCCGTGTTGCAATGGAGGAACGGTCCCGCATAAAGATGCGACCCCCACGTGTCATTTAACATCATTAAAACATACATTTGCATATCTTTCTGACGCATTTGCCATTACATCCTTAACTGTGATGGAGCAGGAAGGGGCTTGGAATACTTCTGCAGTAAAATTTCGCATGTATCATTTAATCTATGACGTTTTACACGTGCTTCAAAATTTTCGCACTTTTTTATTTACATGAGGCAATATTTATACTTTTTTTTTATATACATCAAACATGAATTTAATTTGATGCATGTTTTGTACTAAACAATTTTCATTGCATTCAATAAATATTTTCTTAGTTCATAATAACACATTTAACATCATTAAAACATACATTTGCATATCTTTCCGACGCATATTCCATCACATCCTTAACTGTGACGGAGCAGGAAGGGGCTTGGAATACTTCTGCAGTAAAATTTCGCATTTGTCATTTAATCTTTGACATTTTACACGTGCTTCAAAATGTTCACAATTTTTTATTTATGTGAAACAATATTTATAGTTGTTTTATTTTTTTACATCAAACATGAATTTAATTTGATGCATGTTTTGTACCAAACAATTTAATTGGAATTAATTTGTTCAATAATTATTTTCTTTTTTCAAAATAAGACATTTAACATCATTAAAACATATATTTGCATATCTTTCTGATGCATTTGCCATTATATCCTTAACTGTGGCGGAGCAGGAAGGGGCTTGGAATACTTCTACAGTAATATTTCGCATGTGTCATTTAATCTTTGACATTTTACACATGCTTTAAAATGTTCGCCCTTTTTTATTTATGTGAGACAATATCTATATATTTTTTTAATATCTCAAACATGAATTTAATTTGATGCATGTTTTGTACTAAACAATTTAATTGGAATTAATTTGTTCAAAAACTATTTTCTTTTTTCAAAATAAGACATTTAACATCATTAAAACATACATTTGCATATCTTTCCGACGCATTTGCATTACATCCTTAACTGTGACGGAGCAGGAAGGGGCTTGGAATACTTCTGCAGTAAAATTTTGCATTTGTCATTTAATCTTTGACATTTTACACGTGCTTCAAAATTTTCACACTTTTTTATTTATGTGAAACAATATTTATAGTTGTTTTATTTTTTTAAATCAAACATTAATTTAATTTTCATATTTTGTACAAAACAATTTTGTTGGAATTAATTTGTTTAATAATTATTTTCTTAGTTCAAAATAAGACATTTAACATCATTAAAACATACATTTGCATATCTTTCTGACGCATTTGCCATTACATCCTTAACTGTGACGGAGCAGGAAGGGGCTTGGAATACTTCTGCAGTAAAATTTCGCATTTGTCAGTCAATCTTTGACATTTTACATGTGCTTCAAAATTTTCACACTTTTTTATTTATATGAAACAATATTTATACTTTTTTTTATATATATATATCAAACATGAATTTAATTTGATGCATGTTTTGTACTAAACAATTTTCATTGCATTCAATAAATATTTTCTTAGTTCATAATAAAACATTTAACATCATTAAAACATACATTTGCGTATCTTTCCGACGCATTTGCCATTACATCCTTAACTGTGACGGAGCAGGAAGGGGCTTGGAATACTTCTGCAGTAAAATTTCGCATTTGTCATTTAATCTTTGACATTTTACACGTGCTTCAAAATTTTCACACTTTTTTATTTATGTGAAACAATATTTATAGTTGTTTTATTTTTTTAAATCAAACATGAATTTAATTTGATGCATGTTTTATACCAAACAATTTAATTGGAGTTAATTTGTTCAAAAACTATTTTCTTTTTTCAAAATAAGACATTTAACATCATTAAAACATACATTTGCATATCTTTCCGACACATTTGCCATTACATCCTTAACTGTGACGGAGCAGGAAGGGGCTTGGAATACTTCTGCAGTAAAATTCTGCATGTGTCATTTAATCTTTGACATTTTACACGTGCTTCAAAATTTTCACACTTTTTTATTTATGTGAAACAATATTTATAGTTGTTTTATTTTTTTACATCAAACATGAATTTAATTTGATGCATATTTTGTACCAAACAATTTAATTGGAATTAATTTGTTCAATAACTATTTTCTTTTTTCAAAATAACACATTTAACATCATTAAAACATACATTTGCTTATCTTTCCGACGCATTTGCCATTACATCCTTAACTGTGACGGAGCAGGAAGGGGCTTGGAATACTTCTGCAGTAAAATTCCGCATGTGTCATTTAATCTTTAAAATTTTACATGTGCTTCAAAATTTTCACACTTTTTTATTTATATGAAACAATATTTATACTTTTTTTTATATATATATATCAAACATGAATTTAATTTGATGCATGTTTTGTACTAAACAATTTTCATTGCATTCAATAAATATTTTCTTAGTTCATAATAAGACATTTAACATCATTAAAACATACATTTGCATATCTTTCTGATGCATTTGCCATTATATCCTTAACTGTGGCGGAGCAGGAAGGGGCTTGGAATACTTCTGCAGTAAAATTTCGCATTTGTCATTTAATCTTTGACATTTTACACGTGCTTCAAAATTTTCACACTTTTTTATTTATGTGAAACAATATTTATAGTTGTTTTATTTTTTTAAATCAAACATGAATTTAATTTGATGCATGTTTTATACCAAACAATTTAATTGGAGTTAATTTGTTCAAAAACTATTTTCTTTTTTCAAAATAAGACATTTAACATCATTAAAACATACATTTGCGTATCTTTCTGACGCATTTGCCATTACATCCTTAACTGTGACGGAGCAGGAAGGGGCTTGGAATACTTCTGCAGTAAAATTCCGCATGTGTCATTTAATCTTTGACATTTTACATGTGCTTCAAAATTTTCACAATTTTTTATTTATGTGAAACAATATTTATACTTTTTTTTATATATAAATATCAAACATGAATTTAATTTGATGCATGTTTTGTACTAAACAATTTTCATTGCATTTAATAAATATTTTCTTAGTTCATAATAAAACATTTAACATCATTAAAACATACATTTGCGTATCTTTCTGACACATTTGCCATTACATCCTTAACTGTGACGGAGCAGGAAGTGGCTTGGAATACTTCTGCAGTAAAATTTCGCATTTGTCATTTAATCTTTGACATTTTACACGTGCTTCAAAATTTTCACACTTTTTTATTTATGTGAAACAATATTTATAGTTGTTTTATTTTTTTAAATCAAACATGAATTTAATTTGATGCATGTTTTATACCAAACAATTTAATTGGAGTTAATTTGTTCAAAAACTATTTTCTTTTTTCAAAATAAGACATTTAACATCATTAAAACATACATTTGCATATCTTTCCGACACATTTGCCATTACATCCTTAACTGTGACGGAGCAAGAAGGGGCTTGGAATACTTCTGCAGTAAAATTCCGCATGTGTCATTTAATCTTTAAAATTTTACATGTGCTTCAAAATTTTCACACTTTTTTATTTATATGAAACAATATTTATACTTTTTTTTATATATATATATCAAACATGAATTTAATTTGATGCATGTTTTGTACTAAACAATTTTCATTGCATTCAATAAATATTTTCTTAGTTCATAATAACACATTTAACATCATTAATACATACATTTGCATATCTTTCCGACGCATTTGCCATCACATCCTTAACTGTGACGGAGCAGGAAGGGGCTTGGAATACTTCTGCAGTAAAATTTCGCATTTGTCATTTAATCTCATATCTATATATTTTTTTAATATCTCAAACATGAATTTAATTTGATGCATGTTTTGTACTAAACAATTTAATTGGAATTAATTTGTTCAAAAACTATTTTCTTTTTTCAAAATAAGACATTTAACATCATTAAAACACACATTTGCATATCTTTCCGACGCATTTGCATTACATCCTTAACTGTGACGGAGCAGGAAGGGGCTTGGAATACTTCTGCAGTAAAATTTTGCATTTGTCATTTAATCTTTGACATTTTACACGTGCTTCAAAATTTTCACACTTTTTTATTTATGTGAAACAATATTTATAGTTGTTTTATTTTTTTAAATCAAACATTAATTTAATTTTCATATTTTGTACAAAACAATTTTGTTGGAATTAATTTGTTTAATAATTATTTTCTTAGTTCAAAATAAGACATTTAACATCATTAAAACATACATTTGCGTATCTTTCTGACGCATTTGCCATTACATCCTTAACTGTGACGGAGCAGGAAGGGGCTTGGAATACTTCTGCAGTAAAATTTCGCATTTGTCAGTTAATCTTTGACATTTTACACGTGCTTCAAAATTTTCGCCCTTTTTTATTTATGTGAGACAATATTTATGTATATTTTTTAATATCTCAAACATGAATTTAATTTGATGCATATTTTGTACCAAACAATTTAATTGGAATTAATTTGTTTAATAATTATTTTCTTAGTTCAAAATAACACATTTAACATCATTAAAACATACATTTGCGTATCTTTCTGACGCATTTGCCATTACATCCTTAACTGTGACGGAGCAGGAAGGGGCTTGGAATACTTCTGCAGTAAAATTCCGCATGTATCATTTAATCTTTGACATTTTACATGTGCTTCAAAATTTTCACACTTTTTTATTTATGTGAAACAATATTTATAGTTGTTTTATTTTTTTACATCAAACATTAATTTAATTTTCATATTTTGTACAAAACAATTTTGTTGGAATTAATTTGTTTAATAATTATTTTCTTAGTTCAAAATAAGACATTTAACATCATTAAAACATACATTTGCATATATTTCGCACGCATTTGCCATTACATCCTTAACTGTGACGGAGCAGGAAGGGGCTTGGAATACTTCTGCAGTAAAATTTTGCATTTGTCATTTAATCTTTGACATTTTACACGTGCTTCAAAATTTTCACACTTTTTTATTTATGTGAAACAATATTTATAGTTGTTTTATTTTTTTAAATCAAACATTAATTTAATTTTCATATTTTGTACAAAACAAATTTGTTGGAATTAATTTGTTTAATAATTATTTTCTTAGTTCAAAATAACACATTTAACATCATTAAAACATACATTTGCGTATCTTTCTGACGCATTTGCCATTACATCCTTAACTGTGACGGAGCAGGAAGGGGCTTGGAATACTTCTGCAGTAAAATTTCGCATTTGTCAGTTAATCTTTGACATTTTACACGTGCTTCAAAATTTTCGCCCTTTTTTATTTATGTGAGACAATATTTATGTATATTTTTTAATATCTCAAACATGAATTTAATTTGATGCATATTTTGTACCAAACAATTTAATTGGAATTAATTTGTTCAATAATTATTTTCTTTTTTCAAAATAACACATTTAACATCATTAAAACTTACATTTGCATATCTTTCCGACGCATTTGCCATTATATCCTTAACTGTGACGGAGCAGGAAGGGGCTTGGAATACTTCTGCAGTAAAATTTTGCATGTATAATTTAATCTTTGACGTTTTACACGTGCTTCAAAATTTTCGCACTTTTTTATTTACATGAGGCAATATTTATACTTGTTTTTATATATCAAACATGAATTTAATTTGATGCATGATTCGTACTAAACAATTTCATTGGAATTAAATTCTTCAATAACTATTTTCTTAGTTCAAAATAACACATTTAACATCATTAAAACACACATTTGCATATCTTTCTGACGCATTTGCCATTACATCCTTAACTGTGACAGAGCAGGAAGGGGCTTGGAATACTTCTGCGATAAAATTCCGCATGTATCATTTAATCTTTGACATTTCACACGTGCTTCAAAATTTTCACAATTCTTTATTTATGTGAAACAATGTTTATAGTTGTTTTATTTTTTTACATCAAACATGAATTTAATTTGATGCATATTTTGTACCAAACAATTTAATTGGAATTAATTTGTTTAATAACTATTTTCTTAGTTCAAAATAACACATTTAACATCATTGAAACATGCATTTGCATATCTTTCTGACGCATTTGCCATTACATCCTTAACTGTGACGGAGCAGGAAGGGGCTTGGAATACTTCTGCAGTAAAATTCCGCATGTGTCATTTAATCTTTAAAATTTTACATGTGCTTCAAAATTTTCACACTTTTTTATTTATATGAAACAATATTTATACTTTTTTTTATATATATATATCAAACATGAATTTAATTTGATGCATGTTTTGTACTAAACAATTTTCATTGCATTCAATAAATATTTTCTTAGTTCAAAATAACACATTTAACATCATTAAAACATACATTTGCATATCTTTCCGACGCATTTGCCATCACATCCTTAACTGTGACGGAGCAGGAAGGGGCTTGGAATACTTCTGCAGTAAAATTTCGCATTTGTCATTTAATCTTTGACATTTTACACGTGCTTCAAAATTTTCACACTTTTTTATTTATATGAAACAATATTTATACTTTTTTTTATATATATATATCAAACATGAATTTAATTTGATGCATGTTTTGTACTAAACAATTTTCATTGCATTCAATAAATATTTTCTTAGTTCAAAATAACACATTTAACATCATTAAAACATACATTTGCATATCTTTCCGACGCATTTGCCATCACATCCTTAACTGTGACGGAGCAGGAAGGGGCTTGGAATACTTCTGCAGTAAAATTTCGCATTTGTCATTTAATCTTTGACATTTCACACGTGCTTCAAAATGTTCACAATTTTTTATTTATGTGAAACAATATTTATAGTTGTTTTATTTTTTTACATCAAACATGAATTTAATTTGATGCATGTTTTGTACCAAACAATTTAATTGGAATTAATTTGTTCAATAATTATTTTCTTTTTTCAAAATAAGACATTTAACATCATTAAAACATACATTTGCATATCTTTCCGACGCATTTGCCATTACATCCTTAACTGTGACGGAGCAGGAAGGGGCTTGGAATACTTCTGCAGTAAAATTTTGCATGTATTATTTAATCTTTGACATTTTACATGTGCTTCAAAATTTTCACACTTTTTTATTTATATGAAACAATATTTATACTTTTTTTTATATATATATATCAAACATGAATTTAATTTGATGCATGTTTTGTACTAAACAATTTTCATTGCATTCAATAAATATTTTTTTAGTTCATAATAACACATTTAACATCATTAAAACATACATTTGCATATCTTTCCGACGCATTTGCCATCACATCCTTAACTGTGACGGAGCAGGAAGGGGCTTGGAATACTTCTGCAGTAAAATTTCGCATTTGTCATTTAATCTTTGACATTTTACACGTGCTTCAAAATTTTCACACTTTTTTATTTATGTGAAACAATATTTATAGTTGTTTTATTTTTTTAAATCAAACATGAATTTAATTTGATGCATGTTTTATACCAAACAATTTAATTGGAGTTAATTTGTTCAAAAACTATTTTCTTTTTTCAAAATAAGACATTTAACATCATTAAAACATACATTTGCATATCTTTCCGACACATTTGCCATTACATCCTTAACTGTGACGGAGCAGGAAGGGGCTTGGAATACTTCTGCAGTAAAATTCCGCATGTATCATTTAATCTTTGACATTTTACACGTGCTTCAAAATTTTCGCCCTTTTTTATTTATGTGAGACAATATTTATATATATTTTTTTTAATATCTCAAACATGAATTTAATTTGATGCATGTTTTGTACTGAACAATTTAATTGGAATTAACTTGTTCAATAACTATTTTCTTAGTTCAAAATAACACATTTAACATCATTGAAACTTAAATTCGCATATCTTTCTGACGCATTTGCCATTACATCCTTAACTGTGACAGAGCAGGAAGGGGCTTGGAATACTTCTGCAGTAAAATTTCGCATGTGTCATTTAATCTTTGACATTTTACACGTGCTTCAAAATTTTCGCACTTTTTTATTTACATGAGACAATATTTATATATATTTTTTAATATCTCAAACATGAATTTAATTTGATGCATGTTTTGTACTAAACAATTTTCATTGCATTCAATAAATATTTTCTTAGTTCATAATAAGACATTTAACATCATTAAAACATACATTTACATATCTTTCTGACGCATTTGCCATCACATCCTTAACTGTGACGGAGCAGGAAGGGGCTTGGAATACTTCTGCAGTAAAATTCCGCATGTATCATTTAATCTTTGACATTTTACACGTGCTTCAAAATTTTTGCACTTTTTTATTTATGTGAGACAATATTTATACTTTTTTATATATATATCAAACATGAATTCAATTTGATGCATGTTTTGTACCAAACAATTTAATTGGAATTAATTTGTTCAAAAACTGTTTTCTTTTTTCAAAATAACACATTTAACATCATTAAAACATACATTTGCGTATCTTTCTGACACATTTGCCATTACATCCTTAACTGTGACGGAGCAGGAAGGGGCTTGGAATACTTCTGCAGTAAAATTCCGCATGTGTCATTTATTATTTTTTAACGGCGTCTATAAAGCTTGACGTGTTCACTTGTGTTGAAATAATTGACACCTCCGTTGTTCTCGTGAAGACGCTGATGCAGCTTCAGGAATCACCGAGCCGGAAACGAACATGTCCTCATTCCGCAAGAACGACATGGGCGCTGGTCTCCACGGCAACCGAGCAGACCTATGGGCACGTGTGTGATTGATGAATTTCTAATGAACTAATTGGATTTACATTGCACTCAAGGCACCTTAGAGTGGGAATAAGGTTTGGGGAAAAAAAGCTTTGAGGGACGTCGGGTGGAGCTGACTGTCGTCAACATAAGCGGTTGTCAACATAAAAGGAGAACATAAAACATCTTTTTTTTTTCTCTCTTTTTGTGTACATTTTTATTGTGTGAATGCAATTTCCTCTTCTTCTTCTTCTTCTCCAGATTTTGGCGCCGCTCCACCGTCCACCTTTTTCACCCGATTCAAACCCGTTCCAACTTCAAATTGTTCAGCCTATTCGGGAATGGCGGGCTTTCCCTTGACAAATTCCAAAAATTTCCCGGATTTACCAGGGTTTTTCCGGGACATTTTTCCCCCCATTCAAAATGAATTGGCTGTTTTTCAAACTTCCACATTTTTCAACCGATTCAAACCATTCCACCTTCAACACATTCCACCATCCTGGAAATTTAAACTACCTTTTTTCCAAGTAAAAAAAAAAATTCCAGGATTTTCCGGAATTCCTGGTTTTCCAAAGCCATAATTCCACCCTTTTTTCTGCCGACTACTCCTTCCACATTTTTCAACCCATTTCAACCATTCCACTGTCAAAAAATTCCTCTTAAACAGGGGGGAAAAAAATGTTTTTTGAACTGGAAAAATTCCCGGTTTTCCTGAAATTCCAGGAATTCCGTAATACCATTTCTCAATTGAAAATGTTACTACTACAACATTTCTCGTCCATTTTGACAAATTCCAAAACCAATTATTTCAAGTCATTCAAAACATTCAATTTTTTTTACCAATTTCCAAAAAAATTCCCGCTTTTCTCAAAATTCCCAAATGTTATGGAAATTCCCATTGAAATCAATGGGACATTCTTCAAAGTTCCACATTTTTCATGTGATTCAAACTGTTCCAACTTCAAAATATTCAGCCTGTTCAGGAATTGTGTGCTCTACTTCAACAATTCTTAAAAAAAATTCCCGGATTTTCCGCAATTCCTTTTTTTTTTTTTTTCATTATCCCCATTCAAAATGAATCGTCCATTTTTCAAACGTCTACAATTTCCACATTCTTCAACCGATTCAAACCATTCCACCTTCAACACATTCCACCATCCTGGAAATTCAAACAGACCTTTTTCCAAGTTTAAAAAACATTCCAGGATTTTCCCAAATTCTTGGTTTTCCAAAGCCCTACTTCCACCCTTTTTTCTGGCGACTAATCCTTCCACATTTTTGAACCCATTTCGACCGTTCCATCGTCAAAACATTCCTCTTAATCAGGACAACAACAACAACGTTTTTTGAACTAGAAAAATTCTCGGTTTTCCTAAAATTCCAGGAATTCTGTAATACCATTTCTCAATTGAAAATGTTGCTACTTCAACATTTCTCAACCAATTTGACAAATTCCAACACCGACCATTTCAAGTCATTCAAAACATTCACATTCTTTTTTTTTACCAATTTTCCAAAATATTCCCGTTTTTCTCGAAATTCCCAAATGTTATGGAAATTCCTATTTAGATCAATGGGACATTCTTCAAAGTTCCACATTTTTCATCTGATTCAAACTGTTCCAACTTTAAACAATTCAGCCTGTTCAGGAATTGTGTGCTCTACTTCAACAATTCTATAAAAAAAATTCCCGGATTTCCCATATTTCCTTTTTGGTTTTTTATCATTCCCATTCAAAATGAATTGTCCATTTATCAAACTTCCACCATTTCCACATTCTTCAACCCATTCAAACCATTCCACCTTCAACACATTCCACCATCCTGGAAATTTGAACTACCTTTTTTCCAAGTAAAAAAAAATTCCAGGATTTTCCAGAATTTCTGGTTTTCCAAAGCCCTAATTCCACCCTTTTTTCTGACGACTACTCCTTCCACATTTTTTAACCCATTTCAACCGCTCCACTGTCAAAACATTTCTCTTAATCAGGAAAAAAAAATTGTTTTTTGAACTGGAAAAATTCCCGGTTTTCCTGAAATTCCAGGAATTCCGTAATACCATTTCTCAATTGAAAATGTTACTACTTCAACATTTCTCGACCGATTTGACAAATTCCAAAACCAACCATTTCAAGTCATTCAAAACATTACACATTTTTTTTTACCAATTTCCAGAAAAATTCCCGCTTTTCTCAAAATTCCCAAATGTTATGGAAATTCCCATTGAAATCAATGGGACATTCTTCAAAGTTCCACATTTTTCATCTGATTCAAACTGTTCCAACTTCAAAATATTCAGCCTGTTCAGGAATTGTGTGCTCTACTTTAACAATTCTAAAAAAAAATCCCGGATTTCCCGCAATTCCTTTTTTTTTTTTTTTCCATTATCCCCATTCAAAATGAATTGTCCATTTTTCAAACTTCCACCATTTCCACATTCTTCAACCCATTCAAACCATTCCACCTTCAACACATTCCACCATCCTGGAAATTTAAACTACCTTTTTTGCAAAAAAAAAAATATTCCAGGATTTTCCAGAATTCCTGGATTTCCAAAGCCCTAATTCCACCCTTTTTTCTGCCGACTACTCCTTCCACATTTTTCAACCCATTTCAACCGTTCCACTGTCAAAAAATTCCTGTTAAACAGGAAAAAAAAAAAAAGAAATTGTTTTTTGAACTGGAAAAATTCCTGGTTTTCCTGAAATTCCAGGAATTCTGTAATACCATTTCTCAATTGAAAATGTTGCTACTTCAACATTTCTCGTCCATTTTGACAAATTCCAAAACCAATTATTTCAAGTCATTCAAAACATAATTTTTTTTTTACCAATTTCCAAAAAAATTCCCGCTTTTCTCGAAATTCCCAAATGTTATGGAAATTCCCATTGAAATCAATGGGACATTCTTCAAAGTTCCACATTTTTCATCTGATTCAAACTGTTCCAACTTTAAAATATTCAGCCTGTTCAGGAATTGTGTGCTCTATTTTAACAATTCTAAAAAAAAAATTCCCGGATTTCCCAAAATGTTCCTTTTTTTTTTTTCATTATCCCCATTCAAAATGAATTGTCCATTTTTCAAACTTCCACCATTTCCACATTCTTCAACCCATTCAAACCATTCCACCTTCAACACATTCCACCATCCTGGAAATTTAAACTACCTTTTTTCCAAGTAAAAAAAAAATTCCAGGATTTTCCAGAATTCCTGGTTTTCCAAAGCCCTAATTCCACCCTTTTTTCTGCCGACTACTCCTTCCACATTTTTCAACCCATTTCAACCGTTCCACTGTCAAAAAATTGCTAAAATAAAAAAAAATGTTTTTTTGAACTGGAAAAATTCCCGGTTTTCCTGAAATTCCAGGAATTCCGTAATACCATTTCTCAATTGAAAATGTTACTACTAGAACATTTCTCGTCCATTTTGACAAATTCCAAAACCAATTATTTCAAGTCATTCAAAACATTCAATTTTGTTTACCAATTTCCAAAAAAATTCCCGCTTTTCTCAAAATTCCCAAATGTTATGGAAATTCCCATTGAAATCAATGGGACATTCTTCAAAGTTCCACATTTTTCATCTGATTCAAACTGTTCCAACTTCAAAATATTCAGCCTGTTCAGGAATTGTGTGCTCTACTTCAACAATTCTAAAAAAAATTCCCGGATTTTCCGCAATTCCTTTTTTTTTTTTTCATTATCCCCATTCAAAATGAATTGTCCATTTTTCAAACTTCCACAATTTCCACATTCTTCAACCCATTCAAACCATTCCACCTTCAACACATTCCACTATCCTGGAAATTCAAACAGACCTTTTTCCAAGTTTAAAAAACATTCCAGGATTTTCCCGAATTCTTGGTTTTCCAAAGCCCTACTTCCACCCTTTTTTCTGGCGACTAATCCTTTCACATTTTTGAACCCATTTCCACCGTTCCATCGTCAAAACATTCCTCTTAATCAGGACAACAACAAAAAAGTTTTTTGAACTAGAAAAATTCTCGGTTTTCCCAAAATTCCAGGAATTCTGTAATACCATTTCTCAATTAAAAATGTTGCTACTTCAACATTTCTCAACCGATTTGACAAATTCCAACACCGACCATTTCAAGTCATTCAAAACATTCACATTCTTTTTTACCAATTTTCCAAAAAATTCCCGCTTTTTTAGAACTTCCCAAATGTTATGGAAATTCCCATTGAAATCAATGGGACATTCTTCAAAGTTCCAAATTTTTCATGTGATTCAAACTGTTCCAACTTCAAAATATTCAGCCTGTTCAGGAATTGTGTGCTCTACTTTAACAATTCTAAAAAAAAAATCCCGGATTTCCCGCAATTCCTTTTTTTTTTTTTTCATTATCCCCATTCAAAATGAATTGTCCATTTTTCAAACTTCCACAATTTCCACATTCTTCAACCCATTCAAACCATTCCACCTTCAACACATTCCACCATCCTGGAAATTTAAACTACCTTTTTTCCAAGTAAAAAAAAAAATTCCAGGATTTTCCAGAATTCCTTCTTTTCCAAAGCCATAATTCCACCCTTTTTTCTGCCGACTACTCCTTCCACATTTTTCAACCCATTTCAACTGTTCCACTGTCAAAAAATTCCTCTTAAACAGGGGAAAAAAAAATGTTTTTTGAACTGGAAAAATTCCTGGTTTTCCTGAAATTCCAGGAATTCCGTAATACCATTTCTTAATTGAAAATGTTACTACTACAACATTTCTCGACCGATTTGACAAATTCCAAAACCAACCATTTCAAGTCATTCAAAACATTCAATTTTTTTTTTTACCAATTTCAAAAAAAATTCCCGCTTTTTTAGAAATTCCCAAATGTTATGGAAATTCCCATTGAAATCAATGGGACATTCTTCAAAGTTCTACATTTTTCATCTGATTCAAACTGTTCCAACTTTAAACAATTCAGCCTGTTCAGGAATTGTGTGCTCTACTTTAACAATTATAAAAAAAAATCCCGGATTTCCCGCAATTCCTTTTTTTTTTTTTCATTATCCACATTCAAAATGAATTGTCCATTTTTCAAACTTCCACCATTTCCACATTCTTCAACCCATTCAAACCATTCCACCTTCAACACATTCCACCATCCTGGAAATTTTAACTACCTTTTTTCCAAGTAAAAAAAAAAATTCCAGGATTTTCCAGAATTCCTTCTTTTCCAAAGCCATAATTCCACCCTTTTTTCTGCCGACTACTCCTTCCACATTTTTCAACCCATTTCAACCGTTCCACTGTCAAAAAATTGCTAAAATAAATAAAAATGTTTTTTTGAACTGGAAAAATTCCCGGTTTTCCTGAAATTCCAGGAATTCCGTAATACCATTTCTCAATTGAAAATGTTACTACTACAACATTTCTCGTCCATTTTGACAAATTCCAAAACCAATTATTTCAAGTCATTCAAAACATTAAATTTTTTTTTACCAATTTCCAAAAAAATTCCCGCTTTTCTCAAAATTCCCAAATGTTATGGAAATTCCCATTGAAATCAATGGGACATTCTTCAAAGTTCCACATTTTTCATCTGATTCAAACTGTTCCAACTTTAAACAATTCAGCCTGTTCAGGAATTGTGTGCTCTACTTCAACAATTCTAAAAAAAAATTCCTGGATTTCCCGCAATTCCTTTTTTTTTTTTTTTTTCATTATCCCATTCAAAATGAATTGTCCATTTTTCAAACTTCCACAATTCCCACATTCTTCAACCGATTCAAACCATTCCACCTTCAACACATTCCACCATCCTGGAAATTTAAACTACCATTTTTCCAAGTAAAAAAAAAAAAATTCCAGGATTTTCCAGGATTCCTGGTTTTCCAAAGCCCTAATTCCACCCTTTTTTCTGTCGACTACTCCTTCCACATTTTTCAACCCATTTCAACCGTTCCACTGTCAAAAAATTCCTCTTAAACAGGAAAAAAAAAAAAAAAAAGTTTTTTGAACTGGAAAAATTCCCGGTTTTCCTGAAATTCCAGGAATTGCGTAATACCATTTCTTAATTGAAAATGTTACTACTTCAACATTTCTCGACCGATTTGACAAATTCCAAAACCAACCAGTTCAAGTCATTCAAAACATTGAATTTTGTTTACCAATTTCCAAAAAAATTCCTGCTTTTCTCGAAATTCCCAAATGTTATGGAAATTCCCACTGAAATCAATGGGACATTCTTCAAAGTCCCACATTTTTCATGTGATTCAAACTGTTCCAACTTCAAAATATTCAGCCTGTTCAGGAATTGTGTGCTCTACTTCAACAATTCTAAAAAAAAATCTCGGATTTCCCGCAATTCCTTTTTTTTTTTCATTATCCCCATTCAAAATGAATTGTCCATTTTTCAAACTTCCACAATTCTCACATTCTTCAACCGATTCAAACCATTCCACCTTCAACACATTCCACCATCCTGGAAATTTAAATTACTTTTTTTCCAAGTAAAAAAAAAATTCCAGGATTTTCCAGAATTCCTGGTTTTCCAAAGTCCTAATTCCACCCTTTTTTCTGCCGACTACTCCTTCCACATTTTTCAACCCATTTCAACCGTTCCACTGTCAAAAAATTGCTAAAATAAATAAAAATGTTTTTTTGAACTGGAAAAATTCCTGGTTTTCCTGAAATTCCAGGAATTCCGTAATACCATTTCTCAATTGAAAATGTTACTACTTCAACATTTCTCGACCGATTTGACAAATTCCAAAACCAACCATTTCAAGTCATTCAAAACATTCAAATTTTTTTTCGCAATGGCTGGTTGAGAAAGGTTTTTCTTAAACTGTCCAACAATTTTCTCACGCATTTGTTGACAAAGTGGTGACCCTCGCCCCATCCTTGTTTGTGAATGACTGAGCATTTCATGGGATCTACTTTTATACCCAATCATGGCACCCACCTGTTCCCAATTTGCCTGTTCACCTGTGGGATGTTCCAAATAAGTGTTTGATGAGCATTCCTCAACTTTATCAGTATTTATTGCCACCTTTCCCAACTTCTTTGTCACGTGTTGCTGGCATCAAATTCTAAAGTTAATGATTATTTGCAAATAATCAGTTTGAACATCAAACATGTTGTCTTTGTAGCATATTCAACTGAATATGGGTTGAAAATGATTTGCAAATCATTGTATTCCGTTTATATTTACATCGAACACAATTTCCCAACTCATATGGAAACGGGGGTTTGTAATACATTTTTGCTTTTAAACGACGAGCAGCAAACACTCCAGCGAGCTGTTTTCTTTCACTTTCTCTTCTGGTTGCAGAGGACGCATGAACCCTATTGATCTTAGCGTGGTTGCAGGCGCAAGATGGCCAGCGGGGGGGTAAAAAAGGTCAGATCGATGTTTTTTCATTTCTACCGGTCTGAGTGAACACACTATTGATTTGTGTGTGTGTGTGTGTGTGTGTGTGTGTGTGTGTGTGTGTGTGTGTGTGTGTGTGTGTGTGTGTGTGTGTGTACAGTACATCTTCCAACAACAGTTTCCTGTAATCAACCTTATCTGTTTGTGGGATTATTCTTACATCCGCCATCCAAAGGCAATAACAAACAGTTCCACTCCAGTGCTGTAGGGGGCAGTGTGTGCATTTTACAGAGTTAACAAACTATGTTGTTACCAAAGCGCCATCTACTGGTGTTGGGGAGTCACCTTGATACAGTTGGTACATAAAAGACAACCCAACCATAGTTCCATCAATATATATACTCCTGAGGTAGCAGTTAGGTAACGACGGGCCAAGCGGTGTGCAGCTTCAGTAGTCGCGGACGCAAAAACTCGGACATGGGAGGAGTTTGGGAAAGCCATGGAAAACGACTTCCGGACGGCTTGGAAGCAATTCTGGACCACCATCCGCCGCCTCAGGAAGGGGAAGCAAAGCACTATCAACACCGTGTATGGTAAGGATGGTGTTCTGTTGACCTCGACTCTGGATGTTGTGGATTACTTCGAAAGACCTCCTCAATCCCACAAACACGTCTTCCTATGAGGGAGCAGTGCCTGGGGAATCTGTGGTGGGCTCTCCTATTTCTGGGGCTGAGGTTGCTGAGGTAGTTAAAAAGCTCCTCAGTGGCAAGGCCCCGGGGGTAGATGAGATCCGCCCGGAGTTCCTTAAGGCTCTGGATGCTGTGGGGCTGTCTTGGTTGACAAGACTCTGCAACATCGTGTGGACATCGGGGGCGGTACCTCTGGATTGGCAGACCGGGGTGGTGGTTCCTCTCTTTAAGAAGGGGAACCGGAGGGTGTGTTCTAACTATCGTGGGATCACACACCTCAGCCTTCCCGGTAAGGTCTATTCAAGTGTACAGGAGAGGAGGCTGCGTCGGATAGTCGAACCTCGGATTCAGGAGGAACAGTGTGGTTTTCGTCCTGGTCGTGGAACTGTGGACCAGCTCTATACTCTCGGCAGGGTCCTTGAGGGTGCATGGGAGTTTGCCCAACCAGTCTACATGTGCTTTGTGGTCTTGGAGACTTGGGAAGTCCTGTGGAGAGTGCTCAGAGAGTATGGGGTATCGGACTGTTTGATTGTGGCAGTCCACTCCCTGTATGATCAGTGTCAGAGCTTGGTCCGCATTGTAAGTCGGATCCGTTTCCAGTGAGGGTTGGACTCCGTCAAGGCTGCCCTTTGTCACCGATTCTGTTCATAACTTTTATGGATAGAATTTCTAGGCGCAGTCAAGGCGTTGAGGGGATCCGGTTTGGTGGCTGCAGGATTAGGTCTCTGCTTTTTGCAGATGATGTGGTCCTGATGGCTTCATCTGGCCAGGATCTTCAGCTCTCACTGGATCGATTCGCAGCCGAGTGTGAGGCGACTGGGATGAGAATCAGCACCTCCAAGTCCGAGTCCATGGTTCTCGCCCGGAAAAGGGTGGAGTGTCATCTCCGGGTTGAGGAGGAGATCTTGCCCCAAGTGGAGGAGTTCAAGTACCTCGGAGTCTTGTTCACGAGTGAGGGAAGAGTGGATGTTCATAACTTTTATGGACAGAATTTCTAGTCGCAGTCAGGGCGTTGAGGGGATCCGGTTTGGTGGCTGCAGGATTAGGTCTCTGCTTTTTGCAGATGATGTGTTCCTGATGGCTTCATCTGGCCAGGATCTTCAGCTCTCACTGGATCAGTTCACAGCTGAGTGTGAAGCGACAGGGATGAGAATCAGCACCTCTAAGTCCGAGTCCATGGTTCTCGCCCGGAAAAGGGTGGAGTGCCATCTCCGGGTTGGGGAGGAGATCTTGCCCCAAGGGGAGGAGTTCAAGTACCTCGGAGTCTTGTTCACGAGTGAAGGAAGAGTGGATCGTGAGATCGACAGGCAGATCGGTGCGGCGTCTTCAGTAATGCGGACGCTGTATCGATCCGTTGTGGTGAAGAAGGAGCTGAGCCGGAAGGCAAAGCTCTCAATTTACCGGTCGATCTACGTTCCCATCCTCACCTATGGTCATGATCTTTGGGTTATGACCGAAAGGACAAGATCACGGGTACAAGCGGCCGAAATGAGTTTCCTCCGCCGGGTGGCGGGGCTCTCCCTTAGAGATAGGGTGAGAAGCTCTGTCCGGGGGGGAGCTCAAAGTAAAGCCGCTGCTCCTCCACATGGAGAGGAGCCAGATGAGGTGGTTCGGGCATCTGGTCAGGATGCCACCTGAACGCCTCCCTAGGGAGGTGTTTAGGGCACGTCCGACCGGTAGGAAGCCACGGGGAAGACCCAGGACACGTTGGGAAGACTATGTCTCCCGGCTGGCCTGGGAACGCCTCGGGATCCCCCGGGAAGAGCTGGACGAAGTGGCTGAGGAGAGGGAAGTCTGGGCTTCCCTGCTTAGGCTGCTGCCCCCGCGACCCGACCTCGGATAAGCGGAAGAAGATGGATGGATGGTTGGTGTTCTTATTTTGTCTTCAGACACCCGCGTGTTAAGGGTTGTTGACATGCCAACTCATTAGAATGACACGTCGTCTGTTATTTTGTCTTCTTCCGTCACGCTCTGTCAGTCTGGGCCCGCTCACCTCCAGGACATCTAGCTCGTGGACAACAACATCAACAGCTGCAACAAGCGTGACTAACGTGCCGGCGACATTTGTTTGCAGGCAAAGTGACATTCTCTGACTTAAATATAGCACTTAAATCCCTCATGGTGCAACAGGAATATGGCTATAGGGCTAACCTAGAACGATTTTAAAATGTGATGTTAGCATGTAGCTCACATAGCTATGATAGTGTTGCTAACCTAGAATGGTGTTAAAATCTAATATAAGCATGTAGCTTGCATAGCTATGCTAGTGTTGCTAGCCTAGCATGATGTTAAAATGTAATGTTAGCATGTAGCTTACATAGCTATGATAGTGTTGCTAACCTAGCATGATGTTAAAATGTAATGTTAGCATGTAGCTCGCATAGCTATGATAGTGTTGCTAACCTAACATGTTGTAAAATGTAATGTTAGCGTGTAGCTCAAATAACTATGCTAGTGTTGCAAACCTAGCATGATGTTAAAATGTAATGTTAGCATGTAGCTTACATAGCTATGATAGTGTTGCTAACCTAGCATGATGTTAAAATGTAATGTTAGCATGTAGCTCGCATAGCTATGATAGTGTTGCTAACCTAGCATGATGTTAAAATGTAATGTTAGCATGTAGCTCACATAGCTATGCTAGTGTTGCTAACCTAGCATGATGTTAAAATGTAATCTTAGCATGTAGCTCGCATAGCTATGATAGTGTTGCTAACCTAACATGTTGTAAAATGTAATGTTAGCATGTAGTTCACATAGCTATGATAGTGTTGCTAACCTAGAATGGTGTTAAAATGTAATATAAGCATGTAGCTTGCATAGCTATGCTAGTGTTGCTAACCTAGCATGATGTTAAAATGTAATGTTAGCATGTAGCTCACATAGCTATGATAGTGTTGCTAACCTAGCATGATGTTAAAATGTAATGTTAGCATGTAGCTCACATAGCTATGATAGTGTTGCTAACCTAGCATGATGTTAAAATGTAATGTTAGCATGTAGCTCGCATAGCTATGATAGTGTTGCTAACCTAGCATGATGTTAAAATGTAATGTTAGCATGTAGCTCGCATAACTATGATAGTGTTGCTAACCTAGAATGGTGTTAAAATGTAATATAAGCATGTAGCTCGCATAGCTATGCTAGCGTTGCTAACTTAACATGTTGTAAAATGTAATGTTAGCATGTAGCTCAAATAACTATGCAAGTGTTGCTAACCTAGCATGATGTTAAAATGTAATCTTAGCATGTAGCTCGCATAGCTATGATAGTGTTGCTAACCTAGCATGATGTTAAAATGTAATGTTAGCATGTAGCTCGCATAGCTATGATAGTGTTGCTAACCTGTTATGATGTTAAAATGTAATGTTAGCATGTAGCTCGCATAGCTATGATAGTGTTGCTAACCTAACATGTTGTAAAATGTAATGTTAGCGTGTAGCTCAAATAACTATGCTAGTGTTGCTAACCTAGCATGATGTTAAAATGTAATCTTAGCATGTAGCTCGCATAGCTATGATAGTGTTGCTAACCTAGCATGATGTTAAAATGTAATGTTAGCATGTAGCTCACATAACTATGATAGTGTTGCTAACCTAGAATGGTGTTAAAATGTAATATAAGCATGTAGCTGGCATAGCTATGCTAGTGTTGCTAACTTAACATGTTGTAAAATATAATGTTAGCATGTAGCTCAAATAACTATGCTAGTGTTGCTAACTTAGCATGTTGTTAAAATGTAATCTTAGCATGTAGCTCGCATAGCTATGATAGTGTTGCCAACCTAGCATGATGTTAAAATGTAATGTCGGCATGTAGCTCGCATAGCTATGCTAGTGTTGCTAACCTAACAAAATGTAAAATGTAATGTTAGCTTGTAGCTCAATGGCAACGTTGCTTGGATGGCAACATATGTTGCTCCGAAAGCTGTATGTACCTTTCATCAATAATGAAGTGTTCCTGAGCCCATGTGGTGATATCCTTTACACGCTGGTGTCACTTTTTGATGCAGTACTGCTTGAGGGATCGAAGGTCCGTAATATCAACACTTACGTGCAGCGATTTCTCCAGATTCTCTGAACCTTTTGATGATATTACGGACCGTAGATGGCAGAGGTGGGACCAAGTCATTGTTTTGCAAGTCACAAGTAAGTCTCAAGTCTTTGCCCTCAAGTCCGAGTCGAGTCCCGAGTCAAGACAGGCAAGCCCCGAGTCAAGTCCAAAGTCAAGACTGGAAAGTCTCAAGTCAAGTCCTAAGTCCTGCATTTTGAGTTTCGAGTTCTTTCAAGTCCTTTTAACCACAGACTAATATATTAACACAGATTGTGTATGCTTTTCAAACGCTGTATTTATTTATTAAAACAAGTGCATTTTAAATTGCAGGAAAGAAAATTGTGCTGACATTGCACTTTATAATAGCACTATTAACCAGTCATTTTAAACATTAACTCATTCCTTTACAGAACAAACACATTGAAAAATAAAGTGCAAATGTACTTATTTGTACAAAAGTGTTAACATTGAAAAAACATGACATATACGTGAACATAACAAAAAAGTTGTACTTTTTATATGTCAGGGCCCTATGCTGCATTGCATTTGCAAAAGACCAAATTAGCCAAGAGTCTGTCAGTCATTTGTGCACGATGGGGGCGTAGTATGATGCCACCATGGCTGAAAACTCGCTCCACTGGAGCACTGGAGGCAGGCACTGCCAAGACTCTCATGGCCACTCGGAACAGTGAAGGAAGAGTCTTCATGTTCAATGCCCAGAACAAAAGGGGGAGAGAGTTTTTTTGGGTTGGTGCACTACTTGTAAGTGTATCTTGTGTTTTTTATGTTGATTTAATTGAAAAAATAAAAAATAAAAATAAATATTTCTTGTGCGGCCCGATACCAATCGATCCACGGACCAGTACCGGGCCGCGGCCCGGTGGTTGGGGACCACTGAGGTAAACAACCAACAGTATGTCAGAAAGCTAGCTAAAACGGTACACATATTCATAATATAGTATACATTTTAACTGACCTTTATTTTACTATTTTTGTCTTTTTTTAGGTGGCTAAAATACGCGGTGCTGCTGACCGCCGTCTAACGTTACGTGTGATATATTGACTAACGTAACCCTGCTTAAAAAAAATCACTGAACAAAAAGTATGAATAAGGTAGTGAACTGCAACAGATTCCCGTGTTTGCAATAACGTTATAACGTTAGCAGTGAGTTTACAGCCTCACTGATTTAACTACACAGCAAATAAAAGTCACGTTACTTAGCCAATAAACGCTATCTTACATTCAAAACTTACCGTTCTTTGTGCAACTTCAAATGCCGGACGAAGTTGGAAGTTGTTGCCTCTCCATCAGTAATTTTCGAACCGCATGTGTTGCATACTGCAAACCGTTTTGTGTTGACCACCTCGTAATTTTTATACCCAAACGAAATTATTTTAGGTATCATTTTTTGTTCACTGGCGTGTGGTTTAAAACATGTCTTCTTTGTTGGTTGTCCTGCAATTTGATTGGATGAATGCTGTGTGATGAAAACAAAGTAGATCTAATTTGATTGGCTGTTGTACTGAGACCACACCAGCTGACACACGCAACGCTGATAGACAAGTACACGATGAAAAATACGGAGCGCTCCCGAATAACTTTTTCATCTTTGGGTTTTGGGGAAAGTAGCAAGTCATGTCAAGTCATGTCAATTCAAAAGGCTCAAGTCCAAGTGAAGTCACAAGTCATTGATGTTAAAGTCTAAGTCGAGTTGCAAGTCTTTTTACATTTTGTCAAGTCGAGTCTAAAGTCATCAAATTCATGACTCGAGTCTGACTCGAGTCCAAGTCATGTGACTCGAGTCCACACCTCTGGTAGATGGTGAAATTCCTAAATTCCTTGCAATAGCTGGTTGAGAAATGTTGTTCTTAAACTGTTCAACAATTTGCTCACGCATTTGTTGACAAAGTGGTGACCCTCGCCCCGTCCTTGTTTGTGAATGACTGAGCATTTCATGGAAGCTGCTTTTATACCCAATCATGGCACCCACCTGTTCCCAATGAGCCTGTTCCCCTGTGGGACGTTCCAAATAAGGGTTTGATGAGCATTCCTCAACTTTCTCTGTCAGAATATTTGTATCTAAGATATCACAAAACTTTGTGTTACAATGAGTTCCCGGTGAGAAGACAAAAGCTGTCTTTGATCCTACCAACAAGGAGGCTTGTAAAACTCCACTGTGTAGGATGGGAAGCAACATGAAGTTGTTCTGTTTCTTTGATGTATTGTAATCAACAGAAAGATATTGTCTTGACCCGAGAACTACAAAGCGGAGAGGAAGCAGGACCAGACTCCCCTCCAGGGGACCTTTTCTTTGAACTGATTGTAATCAGAGGCGATGGCTCTTTACGACCCCCGTCCCTTAGAAACAGCTGTTGCCATGTAATCAGGGAAAGTCCAAATAAAAGAGGAGGTGTACAGTCTTTCGTCAGAGCGTGGTGAGACTGTACAAAGAGTACAGTCCAGACGTCTCTCCTCAATTGAGCCAAATTTAATTCTGTCTCTGTTTAATTCCTTGCTTCTTGTCTTTGAACCTGACATTCTCAGTCTATTTTGCCACTTGCGCCAGCTTTTTTGAAACATGTTGCAGGCACCAAATTCCAAATGAGCTAATATTTTCAAAAAACAAAAGTTTTCCAGTTGGAACATTAAATATCTTGTCTTTGCAGTTTATTCAATTGAATATAAGTTGAAAAAGGATTTGCAAATCATTGTTTTCTCTTTTTGTTTACCATTTACACAACGTGACAACTTCACTGGTTTTGGGTTTTGTGCATTGGACAAGTGCACAGTTACAGTGTCCAAAGTGGATCAAGTACACAATAGTACTGTCAGGTTCAAACACTGACAACATCTCTTAAACAGACAAAGAAGCAAGGAATTAAACAGAGACAGAATTCAATTTAGCTCAATTGAGGAGAAACGTCTGGACTGTACTCTTGTACAGTGTCCCACCACGCTCTGACCTTAGATTGTACGCCTCCTCTTTTATTTGGACTTTCCCTGATTACATGGCAACAGCTGTTTCTAAGGGACGGGGGTCGTAAAGAGCCGTCGCCTTTGATTACAATCAGTTCAAAGAAAAGGTCCCCCGGAGGGGAGTCTGGTCCTGCTTCCTCTCCGCTTTGTAGTTCTCGGGTCAAGACATTATCTTTCTGTTGAATACAATACATCAAAGAAACCGACACCTTCATGTCGCTTCCCATCCTACACAGTGGAGTTTTCCAAGCCTTTTGCTTGGTAGGATCAAAGACAGCTTTTGTCCTCATTGAACTCATTGAAACACAAAGTTTTGTGATAACTTCGATACAATTATTCTGACAAGGACTTCTTGGAGACACACACAGCTCATTAGCATTACACACAAAAGGTTGTGTTCCCAGTCGGGCTTACTAAAGCACAAAGAAATAACATATTTTTCTGTATCTTTTTATATTGGTCTTGGTTATTAATTTACATATTTATTCATGTAGAATTAAAATAATGCTGTGGGGAGGCGGGGCCGGCAGACCGACAGCGAGGCGGGGCACACCGTAGCCCGCTCCACGAGACAGAGAATAGGAGGCAGACAAAGAAAGACAAAGAAAAGCGGACCGAAGAGCGAGCAGTGGAAGAGGAAGGAGCTGAAAAGCGACTGAGCATTATTTGGAAAAATAAACAAAGTCAAACTATGCTCGAAGTGATGTCTGTTCTTGGTGGTCCGTGGAACCCGGACGACAGCGGGAGTCCGTCACAAATGCTTATAACTATTTATCTTAAAAAAAATTAAAAAAAACGAGTATAATTTGTGGTGGTAAACAAGGTATAGGGAGCAGTGTAGTCTGAATAAATGTGCCCTCAGGGGTATTGTGCGGCTCATAAATAACCCTGCATGTAAAAATAATATATAATGACACCATGAATAACAACCAATGCAAATTAATAAATACATGAATACGCTAAATAGTTTTTTTTTGGGCGGCGCTGGGAGTCTGCGGCCTGTTTTGCATGTGGCGTGCCTCTTCAGAGTACACAAATAAAGATGCTTTGTTTGATATTTTCTGACACAACCTGATGCTTGAAACACCCACTCGCTCGGCCAGACCCCCCCCCCCCTCGAGCAAGGCATTAGCGGGCCTTTTGAAAGCGCGGCGTCTGCGCCACAGTACATTTGGAATTCAATTACATTACATTTTTATTTTACACTTTGCGCCTATAACAATCCGGATGGTTCTTTTCCTCTTTGGTCCGGAGGACACGACGTCCACAGTTTCCCAAAAACAATTTGAAATGTGGACTCGTCAGACCACAGAACACTTTTCCACTTTGCATCAGTCCATCTTAGATGAGCTCAGGCCCAAGCGAAGCCGACGGTGTTTCCGGGTGTTGTTGATAAATGGTTTTCGTCTTGCGTAGGAGTGTTTTAACTCGCACTTGTCATGTCTGTGTAATCATGTTTTGTTTTAGTCATGTTTTGTTTAGTTATTGGACTCTTTAGTTTCTGGCTTTTCACTCCCTTGTCTTGTTTCCATGATTACCCATTAGTTTCACCTGTTCCACGTTTGGACTCATTGTGCACTCTTGTTTGTCACCATAGCAACCCATTAGTTTTCACCTGTCACGTCACGCACCTGTTTCACGTTTTGAGTCACGCACCTGTTTTCGATAATCATGTCTGTAGTATTTAAGTTCATTGTTTTCAGTTTGTCTTTCTGGTGACATCCCACAATTATGCTCTGCACATTTCTGACACTTGATTTCATGTCCATCGTTCATGCTGCTCCTTTTAGTCCATGCCAAGTAAGTTTTGTTTATTAATGCTATAGTCTTTTGGTTACATAGTTTGTTCTCCGCCACTGTGCGCGCTTTTCGTTTGTACTTTATTTTGATATATTAAATAAATCATGTATTTACATTCCCGTCTCGCCCGAGCCAACTTTCCGTTGCATTCCGGAAAAGCAAACACCCAGGACCAAGTCATGACAGCATTTGCAGATGTAGCGACCAACTGTAGTTACTGACAGTGGGTTTCTGAAGTGTTCCTGAGCCCATGTGGTGATATCCTTTACACACTGATTGTTGATGCAGTGCAGCCTGAGGGATCGAAGGTCACGGGCTTAGCTGCTTAGTGCACTGATTTCTCCAGATTCTCTGAACCCTCTGATGATATTACGGATCGTAGATGGTGAAATCCCTAAATTCCTTGCAATAGCTGGTTGAGAAAGGTTTTTCTTAAAGTGTTCAACAATTTGCTCACGCATTTGTTGACAAAGTGGTGACCCTGGCCCCATCCTTGTTTGTGAATGACTGAGCATTTCAGGGAATCTACTTTTAATCATGGCACCCACCTGTTCCCAATTTGCCTGTTCACCTGTGGGATGTTCCAAATAAGTGTTTGATGAGCATTCCTCAACTTTATCAGTTTTTTTTGCCACCTTTCCCAACTTCTTTGTCACGTGTTGCTGGCATCAAATTCTAAAGTAAATGATTATTTGCAAAAAAAAAAAAAAAAATGTTTATCAGTTTGAACATCAAATATGTTGTCTTTGTAGCATATTCAACTGAATATGGGTTGAAAATGATTTGCAAATCATTGTATTCCGTTTATATTTACATCTAACACAATTTCCCAACTCATATGGAAACGGGGTTTGTATATATATATATATATATATATATATATATATATATATATATATATATATATATATATATATATATATATATATATATATTCATCTGCTGGTGTCGGTCCACTCTGTTTCCTGAGATCCAGGGTCAACGCAGCCGTCTACCAGCAAGTTTTAGAGCACTTCATGCTTCCTGCTGCTGACCTGCTCTATGGA
Source organism: Nerophis lumbriciformis (assembly GCF_033978685.3). NCBI lineage: Eukaryota > Metazoa > Chordata > Actinopteri > Syngnathiformes > Syngnathidae > Nerophis > Nerophis lumbriciformis. The sequence goes on from NC_084548.2 coordinate 69,494,309, forward strand.
GATGGAGATTTCAAGTTCCAACAGGACTTGGCGCCTGCACACAGCGCAAAATCTACCCGTGCCTGGTTTACGGACCATGGTATTTCTGTTCTAAATTGGCCCGCCAACTGCCCTGACCTTAGCCCCATAGAAAATCTGTGGGGTATTGTGAAAAGGAAGATGCAGAATGCCAGACCCAAAAACGCAGAAGAGTTGAAGGCCACTATCAGAGCAACCTGGGCTCTCATAACACCTGAGCAGTGCCAGAAACTCATCGACTCCATGCCACGCCGCATTAACGCAGTAATTGAGGCAAAAGGAGCTCCAACCAAGTATTGAGTATTGTACATGCTCATATTTTTCATTTTCATACTTTTCAGTTGCCCAACATTTCTAAAAATCCCTTTTTTGTATTAGCCTTAAGTAATATTCTAATTTTGTGACACACGGAATTTTGGATTTTCATTTGTTGCCACTTCAAATCATCAAAATGAAATGAAATAAACATTTAAATGCATCAGTCTGTGTGCAATGAATAAATATAATGTACAAGTTACACCTTTTGAATGCAATTACTGAAATAAATCAAGTTTTTCAAAATATTCTAATTTACTGGCTTTTACCTGTGTGTGTATATATATATATATATATATATATATATATATATATATATATATATATATATATATATATATATATATATATATATAGTTCGCTTTTGTTTTATAAATACCAAAATGGCCCTTGCATACTTTGACTTTTCAGTATGCGGCCCTTGGTGGAAAAAGTTTAGAGTACCCTGATCTAAAATACTAGAAGCTGTCGAAGTAAAAATAAAAATATAAATAAAGTTTAGTAAGTTAGACAGTTAGTTAGTTAAAACATGAAAAGAATACTGACTTATTTTGAAATTTTAAAAATGTACAACAGCAATAGTTCATCCATCCATCTTCTTCCGCTTATCCGAGGTCGGGTCACGGGGGCAGCAGCCTAAGCAGGGAAGCCCAGACTTCCCTCTCCCCAGCCACTTCGTCCAGCTCTTCCTGTGGGACCCCGAGGCGTTCCCAGGCCAGCCGGGAGACATAGTCTTCCCAACGTGTCCTGGGTCTTCCCCGCGGCCTCCTACCGGTCAGACGTGCCCGAAACACCTCCCGAGGGAGGCGTTCGGGTGGCATCCTGACCAGATGCCCGAACCACCTCATCTGGCTCCTCTCCATGTGGAGTCAACAATAGTCAACAATGTTAAATGTGTAACAAAATATTCATATTTTCATTTCAAAGTAACGGGAAAAAGCTCCAATGTTCTAACTAACGCAAACACAGAACTGACAAAAAGTTTTGTTTGTAAATAAATATAATATAAGTTTTCAGCCTTTTTTTTTTTTTTTTTTACAAAATAAGAAAATATCAAAATGCATACTTTGACTTTTCAGTAGCAAAAGAAAACCTGCTGACATATATGCCGTTTTTTTTTTTTTTGGAAAAGTGCGTCAAAAGATACAAAACTGCAAACGTCTGTCCTAAAAAAAAAGTCAGTGTGGTTATTCTTTCATTTTTCACTAAGACCAATTTTGGTATTGTAGCCCTTTTTTTTGTCTGGATCAGCACACGTCTGATCTGCGTCCTTTTCCCACCTTTGTGTGTGTGTGTGTGTATGTGTGTGTGTGTGTGTGTGTGTGTGTGTGTGTGTATGTGTGTGTGTGTGTGTGTGTGTATGTGTGTGTGTGTGTGTGTGTGTGTGTGTGTGTGTGTGTGTGTGTGTGTGTGTGTGTTTGCATGTGTGTGTGGTCTATTGATCTCAGGCTTTGCTTCTGCGTATTCAGGAAGATGTATTGACATGCACAGCTGCCTGCCGTCTGTCATATCAATAATTCACACGGTCACTCTGCAAGCCGAGCATCCCTACAACACACACACACACACACACACCACACACACACACACACACACACACACACACACACACGCACATTCTTGTATCTGTTACCTTCTTGAGACCTCCGAAAAACGCTTACCTCTTTAGGACCACCCTTTCTAGATATATAAAGATTTGTATTGACAACATTAATAATATATAGACACTATGCAAATATAATTTTAATAATATTTTTTGTTTTTAATTGGTTTTTAATCTTCATTTAATCTTCATTATTTACTTCAAGTTATTACATATTTATTTATTTTGAAAAAAAAAATAATAATAATAATAATAATTTTGGCATTTAAATTTCTTACACACACTTGTTATTTCATATGTTGACCAGAGGGGGACCACCCCTAATGTTGATAGATGTCACCACCAAATGAGACATTCTCTATTAGATGCAATGTTATTGGGACCATGATTTATGTCCTCACTTGTTCACACCTCCTCATATGGAAGATACTTTGCCTTCTTCATGTCTCAAGAAGGATAGAAATACAAGAACACACACACACATACAAACACACAAACATTCTTGTATTGTACCTTCTTGAGACCTCCGAAAAACGCTTACCTCTTTAGGACCACCCTTTCTAGATATATAAAGATTTGTATATACAACATTAATAATATATACATACTATGCAAATATAATTTTAATAATATTTTTTGTTTGTAATTGGTTTTTAATCTTCATTATTTACTTCAAGTTATTACAGTGTGTCTCTATGTACATATTTATTTATTTGAAAAATAAAATAAATAAACAATTTTGGCATTTCAATTTCTTACACACACTTGTTATTACATATGTTGGCCAGAGGGGGAGCACTTCAAATTTTTACACACACTTGTTATTTCATATGTTGACCAGAGGGGGACCACCCCTAATGTTGATAGATGTCACCACCAAATTAGATGCAATGTTATTGGGACCATGATGTATGTCCTCACTTGTTCACACCTCCTCACATGGAAGCTACTTTGCATTCTTCATGTCTCAAGAAGGATAGAAATACAAGAACACACACACACACACACACACATACAAACACACAAACATTCTTGTATTGTTACCTTCTTGAGACCTCCGAAAAATGCCTACCTCTTTAAGACCACCCTTTCTAGATATATAAATTTTTGTATTTACAACATTAATAATATATACAGTACATACTATGTAAATATAAAAAAGGAAAGCTTTTGGTAAATGTTTTATTTTTTGTTTTTAATTGTTTTTTTAATCTTCATTATTTACTTCAAGTTATTCCAGTATGTCTCTATATACATATTTATTTATTTTTTTAATTAATTTTGGCCAAAAGGGGGCACATTTCAATTTCTTACACACACTTGTTATTTCATATGTTGACCACAGTCAATTTGAAAAATACCTCCTTTTTGGGACCACCCTAATGTTGATAGATGTCACCACCAGGGGTGCAAATGAGACATTCTCTATTGATGCAATGGTTTTGCGTATTGGGACCATGATTTATGTCATCACTTGTTCACACCTCCTCATATGGAAGCTACTTTTCCTTCTTGATGTCTCAAGAAGGGTAGAAATACAAGAACACACACACACATTCTTGTAATTCTTACATTCTTGAGACCTCCGAAAAAAGCCTACCTCTTTAGGACCACCCTTTCTAGATATATAAAGAAGTGTATTTACAACATTAATAATATATACATACTAAGCAAATATAAAAAAGCTTTTTGTGAAAAATGAGCTTTCAACCGATCACCACCTGGTGGTGAGTTGGCTGCGATGGTGGGGGAGGATGCCGGACAGACCTGGCAGGCCCAAACGCATTGTGAGGGTTTGCTGGGAACGTCTGGCAGAGTCTCCTGTCAGAGAGAGTTTCAATTCCCACCTCCGGAAGAACTTTGAACATGTCACGAGGGAGGTGCTGGACATTGAGTCCGAGTGGACCATGTTCCGCACCTCTATTGTCGAGGCAGCTGATTGGAGCTGTGGCCGCAAGGTAGTTGGTGCCTGTCGTGGCGGTAATCCTAGAACCCGTTGGTGGACCCCGGCGGTGAGGGATGCCGTCAAGCTGAAGAAGGAGTCCTATCGGGTTCTTTTGGCTCATAGGACTCCTGAGGCAGCAGACAGGTACCGACAGGCCAAGCGGTGTGCGGCTTCAGCGGTTGCGGAGGCAAAAACTCGGACAAGGGAGGAGTTCGGGGAAGCCATGGAAAACGACTTCCGGACGGCTTCGAAGCGATTCTGGACCACCATCCGCCGCCTCAGGAAGGGGAAGCAGTGCACTACCAACACCGTGTATGGTGCGGATGGTGTTCTGCTGACCTCGACTGCGGATGTTGTGGATCGGTGGAGGGAAAACTTCGAAGACCTCCTCAATCCCACCAACACGTCTTCCTATGAGGAAGCAGTGCCTGGGGAATCTGTGGTGGGCTCTTCTATTTCTGGGGCTGAGGTTGCTGAGGTAGTTAAAAAGCTCCTCGGTGGCAAGGCCCCGGGGGTGGATGAGATCCGCCCGGAGTTCCTTAAGGCTCTGGATGCTGTGGGGCTGTCTTGGTTGACAAGACTCTGCAGCATCGCGTGGACATCGGGGGCGGTACCTCTGGATTGGCAGACCGGGGTGGTGGTTCCTCTCTTTAAGAAGGGGAACCGGAGGGTGTGTTCTAACTATCGTGGGATCACACTCCTCAGCCTTCCCGGGAAGGTCTATTCAGGTGTACTGGAGAGGAGGCTACGCCGGATAGTCGAACCTCGGATTCAGGAGGAACAGTGTGGTTTTCGTCCTGGTCGTGGAACTGTGGACCAGCTCTATACTCTCGGCAGGGTCCTTGAGGGTGCATGGGAGTTTGCCCAACCAGTCTACATGTGTTTTGTGGACTTGGAGAAGGCATTCGACCGTGTCCCTCGGGAAGTCCTGTGGGGAGTGCTCAGAGAGTATGGGGTATCGGACTGTCTGATTTTGGCGGTCCGCTCCCTGTATGATCAGTGTCAGAGCTTGGTCCGCATTGCCGGCAGTAAGTCGGACACGTTTCCAGTGAGGGTTGGACTCCGCCAAGGCTGCCCTTTGTCACCCATTCTGTTCATAACTTTTATGGACAGAATTTCTAGGCGCAGTCAAGGCGTTGAGGGGATCTGGTTTGGTGGCTGCAGGATTAGGTCTCTGCTTTTTGCAGATGATGTGGTCCTGATGGCTTCATCTGGCCAGGATCTTCAGCTCTCGCTGGATCGGTTCGCAGCCGAGTGTGAAGCGACTGGGATGAGAATCAGCACCTCCAAGTCCGAGTCCATGGTTCTTGCCCGGAAAAGGGTGGAATGCCATCTTCGGGTTGGGGAGGAGACCCTGCCCCAAGTGGAGGAGTTCAAGTACCTCGGAGTCTTGTTCACGAGTGAGGGAAGAGTGGATCGTGAGATCGACAGGCGGATCGGTGCGGCATCTTCAGTAATGCGGACGCTGTATCGATCCGTTGTGGTGAAGAAGGAGCTGAGCCGGAAGGCAAAGCTCTCAATTTACCGGTCGATCTACGTTCCCATCCTCACCTATGGTCATGAGCTTTGGGTTATGACCGAAAGGACAAGATCACGGGTACAAGCGGCCGAAATGAGTTTCCTCCGCCGGGTGGCGGGGCTCTCCCTTAGAGATAGGGTGAGAAGCTCTGCCATCCGGGGGGAGCTCAAAGTAAAGCCGCTGCTCCTCCACATCGAGAGGAGCCAGATGAGGTGGTTCGGGCATCTGGTCAGGATGCCACCCGATCGCCTCCCTCGGGAGGTGTTTAGGGCACGTCCGACCGGTAGGAGGCCACGGGGAAGACCCAGGACACGTTGGGAAGACTATGTCTCCCGGCTGGCCTGGGAATGCCTCGGGATCCCCCGGGAGGAGCTGGACGAAGTGGCTGGGGAGAGGGAAGTCTGGGCTTCCCTGCTTGGGCTGCTGCCCCCGCGACCCGACCTCGGATAAGCGGAAGAAGATGGATGGATGGATGGAGTTGGAATTTCACAAGAAAAAGGTCACAATTTCACAAGAAAAAATTAGAATGTTGGCAGTTTTATAATAAAAGTCGTAATTTTCCTTAACACAAGTCAAAATTTTACAAGAAAAACGTGTGCGATATTATGATAAAAGTTGGAATTTTACTCAATAACAGTCGCAATTTTACAAGAAAAGCTTAACATTTTGGCAATTTTATGAATAGAGTCGTAATTCTACTCGACAAAAGTCACAATTTTATAAGAAAACTTTAAAATGTTGGCAATGTCATTATGATAATCGGAATTTTACTTAGCAAATATATGACAAAAGTCATAATTTCACTCAAAAAATGTCACCATTTTACAAGTACAACAAAAAATTGGCAATTTTGTGATAAAAGTCATAATTTTATATGACAAATGTCACCATTTTGCATTAAAAAGTCATCATTTGACATAAAACAAAAAAAGTAATGATTTTACGAGAAAATATTGCAATATTACAGAAACAGAAAGAACATGAGAAATTGTTCCCAATTTTATAAGAAAAAAGTGAGAAAAAGACTGTTTTAAGTTCATGTATTTTTTTTAATGATTTTGTTTATAATTGGTTATTAATCTTCATTATTTACTTCAAGTTATTACAGTATGTCTCTATATACATATTTATTTTATTAATTTTTATTAACTTTGGCCAAATGGGGTGCATTTCAATTTCTTACACACACTTGTTATTACATATGTTGGCCACAGGGGGAACACTTCAAATTTTTACATACACTTGTTATTTCACATGTTGACCAGTCCATTTGAAAAATCCCTCCTTTTTTGGACCACCCTAACGGTGATAAATTTCACCACCAGGGGTGCAAATGAGACATTCTCTATTAGATGCAATGCTTTTCCGTATTGGGACCATGATTTATGTCATCACTTGTTCACACCTCCTCATATGGAAGCTACTTTTCCTTCTTGATGTCTCAAGAAGGGTAGAAATACAAGAACACGCACACACATTCTTGTCATTCTTACATTCTTGAGACCTCCGAAAAAAGCCTACCTCTTTAGGACCACCCTTTCTAGATATATAAAGATGTGTATTTACAACATTAATAATATATACATACTATGCAAATATAAACAATGTTGTTGTGAAAAATGAGTTGGAATTTCACAAGAAAAAGGTCACAATTTCACAAGAAAAAGTTAGAATGTTGGCAGTTTTATAATAAAAGTCGTCATTTTACTCAACACAAGTCAGAATTTTACAAGAAAAACGTGTGCAATATTATGATAAAAGTTGGAATTTTACTCAATAACAGTCGCAATTTTACAAGAAAAGCTTAACATTTTGGCAATTTTACGAATAGAGTCGTAATTCTACTCGACAAAAGTCACAATTTTATAAGAAAACTTTAAAATGTTGGCAATATCATTATGATAATCGGAATTTTACTTAGCAAATATATGACAAAAGTCATAATTTCACTCAAAACATGTCACCATTTTACAAGTACAACAAAAAATTGGCAATTTTGTGATAAAAGTCATAATTTTATATGACAAATGTCACCATTTTGCATTAAAAAGTCATCATTTGACATAAAACAAAAAGTAATGATTTTATGAGAAAATATTGCAATATTACAGAAACAGAAAGAATATGAGAAATTGTTCCCAATTTTATAAGAAAAAAGTGAGAAAAAGACTGCTTTTAGTTCATGTATTTTTTTTAATGATTTTGTTTATAATTGGTTTTTAATCTTCATTATTTACTTCAAGTTATTACAGTATGTCTCTATATACATATTTATTTTATTAATTTTTATTAACTTTGGCCAAATGGGGTGCATTTCAATTTCTTACACACACTTGTTATTACATATGTTGGCCAGAGGGGAAACACTTCAAATTTTTACACACACTTGTTATTTCATATGTTGACCAGTCCATTTAAAAAATACCTCCTTTTTGGACCACCCTAATGGTGATAAATTTCACCACCAGGGGTGCAAATGAGACATTCTCTATTAGATGCAATGGTTTTCCGTATTGGGACCATGATTTATGTCATCACTTGTTCACACCTCCTCATATGGAAGCTACGTTTCCTTCTTGATGTCTCAAGAAGGGTAGAAATACAAGAACACGCACACACATTCTTGTCATTCTTACATTCTTGAGACCTCCGAAAAAAGCCTACCTATTTAGGACCACCCTTTCTAGATATATGAAGATGTGTATTTACAACATTAATAATATATACATACTATGCAAATATAAACAATGTTGTTGTGAAAAATGAGTTGGAATTTCACAAGAAAAAGGTCACAATTTCACAAGAAAAAGTTAGAATGTTGGCAGTTTTATAATAAAAGTCGTCATTTTACTCAACACAAGTCAGAATTTTACAAGAAAAACGTGTGCAATATTATGATAAAAGTTGGAATTTTACTCAATAACAGTCGCAATTTTACAAGAAAAGCTTAACATTTTGGCAATTTTACGAATAGAGTCGTAATTCTACTCGACAAAAGTCACAATTTTATAAGAAAACTTTAAAATGTTGGCAATATCATTATGATAATCGGAATTTTACTTAGCAAATATATGACAAAAGTCATAATTTCACTCAAAACATGTCACCATTTTACAAGTACAACAAAAAATTGGCAATTTTGTGATAAAAGTCATAATTTTATATGACAAATGTCACCATTTTGCATTAAAAAGTCATCATTTGACATAAAACAAAAAGTAATGATTTTATGAGAAAATATTGCAATATTACAGAAACAGAAAGAATATGAGAAATTGTTCCCAATTTTATAAGAAAAAAGTGAGAAAAAGACTGCTTTTAGTTCATGTATTTTTTTTTTATGATTTTGTTTAGAATTGGTTTTTAATCTTCATTATTTACTTCAAGTTATTACAGTATGTCTCTATATACATATTTATTTTATTAATTTTTATTAACTTTGGCCAAATGGGGTGCATTTCAATTTCTTACACACACTTGTTATTACATATGTTGGCCAGAGGGGAAACACTTCAAATTTTTACACACACTTGTTATTTCATATGTTGACCAGTCCATTTAAAAAATACCTCCTTTTTGGACTACCCTAATGGTGATAAATTTCACCACCAGGGGTGCAAATGAGACATTCTCTATTAGATGCAACGGTTTTCCGTATTGGGACCATGATTTATGTCATCACTTGTTCACACCTCCTCATATGGAAGCTACTTTTCCTTCTTGATGTCTCAAGAAGGGTAGAAATACAAGAACACCCACACACACACACACACATTCTTGTAATTCTTACATTCTAGAGACCTGAGAAAAAAGCCTACCTCTTTAGGACCACCCTACCACCCATACTATGCAAATATAAAAAACTTGTTGTGAAAAATGAGTTGGAATTTCACAAGAAAAAGGTCACAATTTCACAAGAAAAACTTAGAATGTTGGCAGTATTATAATAAAAGTTGTTTTTTTACTCAACGCAAGTCCAAATTTGACAAGAAAAACTGAACATTTGTGCAATATTATGATAAAAGTTGGAATTTTACTCAATAACAGTTGCAATTTTACAAGACAAGCTTAAAATTTTGGCAATTTTACGAAAACTGTCGTAATTTTACTCGACAAAAGTCACAATTTTACAAGAAAACTTTTGTATTTTGGCAATATCATGATGATAATCACAATTTTACTCAGGAAATATAGGACAAAAGTCATAATTTCCCTCAAAAAATGTTTTATTATTATTATTTTTATTTTTATTTTACAAGAACAAAAAAAAAATGGCAATATTGCGATAAAAGTCATACTTTTATACGACAAACGTCACCATTTTGCATTAAAAACTCATAATTTTACGAGAAAATATTGCAGTATTACAGAAACAGAAAGAATATGGGAAATTTTTCCCGGTTTTATAAGAAAAAAGTCGTCACATTGTGAGAAAAAGACCGCTTTTAGTTCATTTTTTAAATGTTTTTTAAATCTTTTGTTTGTAATTGGTTTTTAATCTTCATTATTTACTTCAAGTTATTACAGTATGTCTCTATAGACATATTTACTTTATTTTTTTGGAATACATTTTGGCCAAAGGGAGCGCATTTAAATTTCAATTGTCACACTTGTTGGCCAGAGGGTTGACGTCTCAAGAAGGGTGGAAATACGAGAACACACACACACACACACACACACAGACACACACACACACACACACACACACACACACACACACATTTGGTGTGAGTATGATGTTGTCAGGTCAATTTACTGCTAGATTATTCAGAGATCATTACACAAAGCCACAGTGTGCGTTTAACCCTTTACCTCTAGCAGAAGATGATTATTATTACAATTTAAATGTTATCATTATTGCCGCAGCGTTTATTTGGATAAAGTGCAAAGAGGCCAGGTGGATAACTGAAAGGTAAAAATAAAAGACGTTCCTTTGAAATGTTTATAGCGCATGCAGCACTAAATAAAGCTGTTGACCACTCATCATACAATACCCAATGCTCATCAAACACTTATTTGGAACATCCCACAGGTGAACGGGCTAATTGGGAACAGGTGGGTGCCATGATTGGGTATAAAAGCAGATTCCATGAAATGCTCAGTCATTCACAAACAAGGACAGGGCGAGGGCCACCACTTTGTCAACAAATGCCTGAGCAAATTGTTTAAGAACAACATTTCTCAACCAGCTATTGCAAGGAATTTAGGGATTTCACCATCTACGCTCCGTAATATCATCAAAAGGTTCAGAGAATCTGGAGAAATCACTGCACGTAAGCCGTGATATTACGGAACCAATATTACTGCATCAAAAAGCGACATCGGTGTGTAAAGGATATCACCACATGGACTCAGAAATACTTCAGAAAACCACTGTCAGTAACTACAGTTGGTCGCTACATCTGTAAGTGCAAGTTAAAACTCTCCTATGCAAGGCGAAAACCGTTTATCAACAACACCCAGAAACGCCGTCGGCTTCGCTGGGCCTGAACTCATCCAAGATGGACTGATACAAAGTGGAAAAGTGGTCTGTGGTCTGACGAGTCCACATTTCGAATTGTTTTTGGAAACTGTGGACGTCGTGTCCTCCGGACCAAAGAGGAAAAGAACCATCCAGATTGTTATAGGCGCAAAGTGTAAAAGCCAGCATGTGTGATGGTATGGGGGTGTATTAGTGCCCAAGACATGGGTAAATTACACATCTGTGAAGGTACATACAGGTTTTGGAGCAACATATGTTGCCATCCAAGCAACGTTACCATGGACGCCCCTGCTTATTTCAGCAAGACAATGCCAAGCCACGTGTTACATCCACGTGGCTTCATAGTAAAAGAGTGCGGGTACTAGACTGGCCTGCCTGTAGTCCAGACCTGTCTCCCATTGAAAATGTGTGGCGCATTATGAAGCCTAAAATAGCACAACGGAGACCCCCGGACTGTTGAACAACTTAAGCTGTACATCAAGCAAGAATGGGAAAGAATTCCACCCGAGAAGCTTCAAAAATGTGTCTCCTCAGTTCCCAAACGTTTACTGAGGATTGTTAAAAGGAAAGGCCATGTAACACAGTGGTGAACATGCCCTTTCCCAACTTCTTTGGCACGTGTTGCAGCCATGAAATTCTAAATTAATTATTATTTGCAAAAAAAAAAAAAAAAAAGTTAAATATGTTGTCTTTGTAGCATATTCAACTGAATATGGGTTGAAAGGGATTTGCAAATCATTGTATTCCGTTTATATTTACATCTAACACAATTTCCCAACTCATATGGAAACGGGGTTTGTATTTACATCTCTGGATGACAGTTGTTTCATGAGTGGGATTTGTCTCCATCTAGTGGCCAAGCAGCATTGGTTGAAACGCAAAGGATGCTCATCATCATCCAGCAATCAGATAGTGATTTGCTGACACATTAGCCATAATGATTTCATAAGTAGTGTGTCTTAAATGGGCGGATTATTATGAAGCAGACAATTATGTCCAACATTAGGACTTGCCTCAGAAGGTGCGGTGACATCAAAGGAGGTTTTCTCTTCTTATTATCCTCTCAGTTGACATTTATGAGGATTATTATTGATTGAATGAGCGTCTTCTAGTGTATGCTCCATAGTGCTGAGATGATTGACAGCTGCTAGTCAACAATGTTATTTTTTTCTTACATTAGTGCGGGGGTCAGCTCTTTAGTGCCGCCCTGGTGGCTCCCTGGAGAATTTTTTAAAAAGGATTGTTTTAGTATGTTTTTTGTTTGAGGACAAACATGACCATACTTGCCAACCCTCCCGAATTTTCCTGGAGACTCCCGAAATTCAGCGCCTCTCCCGAAAACCTCCCGGGACAAATATTCTCCCGAAAATCTCCCGATTTTCAGCTGGAGCTAGAAGCCACGCCCCCTCCAGCTCCATGCGGACCTGAGTGAGGACAGCCTTTTTTCATGACGGGAGGACAACAGGGTGACAAGAACTAAATCATCCAGACTAGAGATAAATTGTATTATTATGTTTATTTTTATGTTTAAAAATAAATATATTTATTAATTAAAAAAAAAAAAAAAAAAAACTAAATACATGTTTACTATATTTTGCTAAAAACATCAAAATTAATTTTATTTTTATTTGTATTTTTTCCTGACTCCTTATTACATCCAGCCATAGAATTATACATTAAAATAAACATATTTGAAATAATTGATTTTAAATTATCATAATAATTCATTTAAAATGACCATATTTAATTATTAAAATAATTGCTTGTTTATCAACAACTTTAGCATTTTATTCATTACATTTTGAAACTCTCAGAAGCCAAGTTATGTTATATTCCTTAAGATTTATTTATGCAAGTTTGAAGTATCAATCATCTAAACACAGTTTTGTTTGCATATTTTCAGGATTTAGATATCTATATATCTATATATATATATATATATATATATATTTATGTATGAAATACTTGACTTGGTGAATTCTAGCTGTCAATATACCCCTCCCCTCTTAACCACGCCCCCAACCACGCCACGCCCCACCCCGACCACGCCCCCACCCCCCACCTCCCGAAATCGGAGGTCTCAAGGTTGGCAAGTATGAACATGACACAAACCTTTCCTGCGTGTTAGAAAGCCCACTGTTTAATATGTTTGTGTGTATGCGTCACTGATGTCAGTATTTGGTGACCATCGTTTTGTCCTACTAATTCCGGCGGTTCTTGAACTCACCATAGTGTGGACTGTGACGCAACAGTTTGTTTACATGCAAAATCTTCCACTGCTTTGTCTCATTTTGTCCACCAAACGTTTTATGCTTTGTGTGAATACACCAAGGCATATTTGGTCAGTGCATGACTGCAAGCTAATCCGTGCTAACATGCTATTTAGGTCAGTGTTTTTCAACCACTGTGCCGCGGCACACTGGTGTGCCTTGGGAGATTATCTAATTTCACCTATTTGGGGTAAAAAATATTTTTTTGTTGATTATCGTCTGCAAATGATGTGTTGTTGTTGAGTGGTTGGTCGTTGCTGTCTAGAGCTCGGCAGAGTAACCGTGTAATACTCTTCCATATCAGTAGGTGGCGGTGGCGGCCGATAGTTAATTGCTTTGTAGATGTCGGAAACAGCGGGAGGCAGTGTGCAGGTAAAAAGGTGTCTAATGCTTAAACCAAAAATTAAAAAAAGGTGAGTGCCCCTAAGAAAAGGCATTGAAGCTTAGGGAAGGCTATGCAGAGCAAACTAAAACTGAACTGGCTACAAAGTAAACAAAAACAGAATGCTGGACGACAGCAAAGACTTACTGTGGAGCAAAGACAATGTACACCCCAACATGATGTGACAATCAACAATGTCCCCACAAAGAAGGATAAAAACAACTGAAATATTCTTGACTGCTAAAACAAAGTCGATGCGGGAAATATCGCTACAGGAAAATACCAAAAAAGGAGATAAAGCCACCAAAATAGGAGCGCAAGACAAGAAGTAAAACACTACACACAGGAAAACAGCAATCAAGTCCAAATAAGTCAGGGTGTGATGTGACAGGTGGTGACAGTACACCTACTTTGAGACAAGAGCTATATTGATGTATGCTTGGTTATGCTTTAAAGTCATATCAAACAATAAGCGGTAGAAAATGGATGGATGGATGGATGAGTTTCGTCTTTGAATGATTTCTGCCTCCGCATTTTTTCAACGCAAAAAATGTGTTTCGGCTCAAAAAAGGTTGAAAAACACTGATTTAGGTTATCTGTATGTACATATTGCATCATCATGCCTCATTTATAGGTACAGTTGAGCTCATTTAATATCCTTTACTTTTTTCCTCTGTGTATTTAATTTATATTTGCATGTCTCATGACACGTTATCTGTATGTAATATTGGCTGCATTTCAGGTAGTTGTTTGTGTGCCATGTTGTTCCAGACCACAGCAAACGTTACCTAGCTTAGGACCTACAGCAGAAAGGCAGTTTCAAAGATCATCTATATGAAAATTCTGTTAATTTTTGGCAGAGTCTGCTTAAAAATTGTAGTTCCGAGTTTTAACCTGAACTAGTGGAACAGTCGGATATAAATAATGCCTAATGTAGGGGTGTTAAATGTACGGCCCGAGGGCCGGATCAGGCCCGCGAACAGGTTTTACCCGGCCCGAAGTATAAAAATGGGCCAACATTTTTTTTTTTTTTAACTGCTGTTCTAAATGTGTCCACTAGAGGTCGCAATAGCAATTCTTCGTATCTGTAGATCAGTGGTTCTCGACCTTTTTTCCTGTGAATTTTTTTTTAATTCAAGTACCCCCTAATCAGAGCAAAGCATTTTTGGTTGAAAAAAAAGAGATAAAGAAGTAAAATACAGCACAATGTCATTAGGTTCTGATTTATTAAATTGTATAATAGTGCAAAATATTGCTCATTTGTTGTGGTCTTTCTTGAACTATTTGGAAAAAAAGATGGGTTTTTATTTATATTTATAAAGGATTTTTGAATTGTTGCTATTTTTTAGAATATTTTAAAAAAATCTCACGTACCCCTTGGCATACCTTCAAGTAACCCCAGGGGTACGCGTAACCCCATTTGAGAACCACTGCTGTAGATGATACTACATATGTAAAAAAATAAAATAAAAAATAAACCACACGATGTTAGTGCACTAGTCGAGGAAAATGAGCAAACTACATAAATAACATCCTGTAATTTGATTTTGATATTATTTTTTTTATCTTGATAGATTGAAAATGAACACATTATCACATACTTGCCAACCTTGAGACCTCCGATTTCGGGAGGTGGGGGGCGTGGCCGGGGGTGGGGTGGGGCGTGGTTAAGAGGGGAGGAGTATATTGACAGCTAGAATTCACCAAGTCAAGTATTTCATACATATATATATATATATATATATATATATATATATATATATATATATATATATATAAATAAAATAAAGACTTGACTTTCAGTGAATTCTAGCTATATATATATATATATATATATATATATATATATATATATATATATATATATATATATATATATATATATATATATATGTATATATATATATACACACATCCTGAAAATATGCAAACAAAACTGTGTTTAGATAATTGATACTTCAAACTTGCATAAATAAATCTTAAGGAATACAACATAACTTGGCTTCTGAGAGCTTCAAAATGTAATGAATAAAATGCTAAAGTTGTTGATAAACAAGCAATTATTTTAATAATTAAATATGGTCATTTTAAATGAATTATTATGATAATTTTAAATTAATTATTTGAAATATGTTTATTTTAATGTATAATTCTATGGCTGGATGTAATAAGGAGTCAGAAAAAATACAAATAAAAATACAATTAATTTTGATGTTTTTAGCAAAATATAGTAAACATTTATTTATTTTTTAAATTAATAAATATATTTATTTTTAGGTAAGATAAACATAATAATACAATTTATCCCTAGTCTGGATGATTTAGTTCTTGTCACCCTGTTGTCCTCCCGTCTTGAAAAAAGGCTGTCCTCACTCAGGTCCGCAAGGACCTGGAGGGGGCGTGGCCTCCAGCTCCGGCTGAAAATCGGGAGATTTTCGGGAGAATATTTGTCCCGGGAGGTTTTCGGGTGAGGCGCTGAATTTCAGGAGTCTCCCGGAAAATTCGGGAGGGTTGGCAAGTATGCATTATCACATAATTTGTTCAGAAAGTATAAATAACGAAAAATAAAGATAAAATACTATTTTAAAAAAACAACAACATTACGATTTGTACATTTTCAGAATGTGCTGGTTCTATTTTTAAACAAAACAATATGAAGTTGTCTTTATTTTTAAGTTATCGTGCCGTGATTTCACCAGTCCGGACCACTTGTGAGTAGACTTTTCTCCATGTGGCCCACCTATCTAAAATGAGTTTGACACCCCTGGTTTAATGCATTGAATTTTGCCCAAGGGTCGCTAGCTGGAGTCAAACCTTCCAGCTTCTGCCACTAGAGCTCACCATACCGTCGAAAATGCTTGTTGTTTATGTTTACCTTTTTTCTTTTTTAAAGGGAGAGATTAACTCAAACTATACAATACTTCGTCGTTTATAATGTCATGTTATTAAAAAATAAAAAATAAAAAAAGAAGTATTACTACTGGAAGTAGTCATGGTGTGTTTGGGTGCCTTCGAGTGTTTTGGAATTCCAACTACTCAATACAACGTCGCCAATGCGAAGCTCGAAATATCACTGTAAATATTGGTTTAATCGTTATTGTAATATGTATATTATTTTGCAGACGATGTAGCGCCAAGAACGTCAAAAATCGAATAGAAATCAGATTGTGTAAGCGCCCGCATATTTATCCGCGTGGTCGTTTTCCCCACGACACGTGAAGGCAGCACCAGTGGCGGGCCAGTCCACAGAGTGTCATGGCGTCGATGGAGTCCGAGCTCCGACGACAACGCATCAGCCACATCAAAGTTTCACCGACGCTCCATTTGTGAGGGTTCTGTTCGGACAAACCCTGAATATTTATGCGCTCCCAGCGACCACAAACGCCGGTAAGTTGTCTTTGAAGCTCCTTGTTTAGCCGCCTAATCTCCATAGGGAGAACACTGTAGTCGACACGACAGCAACCCGTTACAAGATTGGACCGGTGACGTCACAACATTGGACCGATGACGTCACAGGCTCCTACACACGTTTAAACTTATAACTAACATATAAACACAGCATACCTATATGACGTCACTAACCTTAAAACGCATAATGAACGCTTAAACTGACAAATGTTTTTAAGATATCTCAACTATTTTGATTATGTACCTGTTTATTTATCACTTTGTTCGAGCTACTCGTTGTGTTTGTGCTTTGAACTTTTTTAATTCTATTTTTCACTCTTAACATGGAGGAGAATGTTTATTTTTTGCGATGGACATGTATGGTTACCCCGCTGAAGGAAGAGGAATGACTGGAATGTGTCGCCACCACTCCTGGGTATGTGAGATGGAATGTTAATAATACACAATGTAAAGTTGGTCAAATGTGTCAAAAATGTCATATGGAACACCGTTAACGTATTTAAAGCACTGCAAACTAAAGTGGGAAGTAGAGGTAAGCAAAAATATTTGTTAAGATACATATCGTATTTTCCAGACCATAGGGCGCACCAGGCTATAAGGCGCACTGCGATGAATGGTCTATATATATATTTTTTTCATATATAAGGAGCACTGCCGAAGAATGGTCTATTTAAAAAAAAAATTCATATATAAGGCGCACCGCCGATGAACGGTCTATTTTAGATTTTTTCATATATAAGGCGCACCGGACTATAAGGCGCACTGCCGATGAATGGCCTATTTTAGATTTTTTTTCATATATAAAGCGCACCGGATTATAAGGCGCACTGCGGATGAATAGTCCATTTTAGATTTTTTTTCATATATAAGGCGCACTGCATTATAAGGCGCACTGCCGATGAATGGTCTATTAATGATTTTTTTCTTCATATATAAGGCGCACCGGATTATAAAACGCACTGCCGATGAATGGTCTATTTTAGATTTTTTTTCCCCATATATAAAGCGCACCAGATTATAAGGCGCACCGCCA
The DNA here is from genome assembly GCF_033978685.3 of Nerophis lumbriciformis. NCBI lineage: Eukaryota > Metazoa > Chordata > Actinopteri > Syngnathiformes > Syngnathidae > Nerophis > Nerophis lumbriciformis. Next base: position 69,512,284 of record NC_084548.2, read on the forward strand.
ATGATTGGTCTATCATTAGATTTTTTTTTTCATATAAAAGGTGCATCGGATTATAAGGCGCACTGCCGACGAATGGTCTATTTTAGATTTTTTCTTCCATATATAAGGCGCACCGGATTATAAGGCGCACTGCCGATGAATGGTCTATTTTTGATTTTTTTCCCCACATATAAAGCGCACTGGATTATAAGGCCCACTGCTGATGAATGGCCTATTTTAGATTTTTTTCATATATAAGGCGCACCGGACTATAAGGCGCACTGCCGGCGAATAGCCTATTCTAGATTTTTTTTTCATATATAAAGCGCACCGGATTACAAGGCGCACTGCGGATGAATAGTCTATTTTAGATTTTTTTCATATATAAGGCGCACCGGATTATAAAGCGCACTGCCGATGAATGGCCAATGTATGATTTTTTCTTCATATATAAGGCGCACCGGATTATAAGACGCACTGCCGATGAATGGTCTATTTTAGATTTTTTTTTTCATATATAAAGCGCACCAGATTATAAGGCGTACTGCCGATGAATGGTCCATTTTAGATTTTTTTCCCATATATAAGGCGCACCGGATTATAAGGCGCACTGCCGATGAATGGTCTATTTTAGATTGTTTTTTCATATATAAGGCGCACCGGATAATAGGGCGCATTATAGGAGTCATTAATATATATTTTTTTCTAAATGTAAAACACTTCCTTGTTTTCATATATAAAAGGCGCACCGGATTATAAGGCGCACCGCCGATGAATGGTCTATTTTAGATTTTCTTTCATATATAAGGCGCACCGGATTATAAAGCGCACTGCCGATGAATGGTCCAGTTTAGATTTTTTTGTCATATATAAAGCGCACCGGATTATAAAGCGCACTGCCGATGAATGGTCCAGTTTAGATTTTTTTGTCATATATAATGCGCACAGGATTATAAGGCGCACTGCCGATGAATGGTCTATTTTTGATTTTTTTTCCATATATAAAGCGCACTGGATTATAAGGCTCGCTGCCGATGAATGGTCTATTTTTGATTTTTTTCCATATATAAAGCGCACTGGATTATAAGGCTCGCTGCCGATGAATGGTCTATTTTAGATTTTTTTTTCATATATAAGGCGTACCGGATAATAGGGCACATTAAAGGAGTCATATTATTATTATTTTTTTTCTAAATGTAAAACACTTCCTTGTTTTCATATATAAAAGGCGCACCGGATTATAAGGCGCACTGTCAATGAATGGTCTATTTTTGAATTTTTTTTTCATATGTAAGGCGCATTAAAGTGGTCATATTATTATTATTTTTTTTCTAAATGTAAAACTCTTCCTGGTGGTCTACATCAGTGTTTTTCAACCACTGTGCCGTGGCACACTAGTGTGCCGTGAGATATTGCCTGGTGTGCCGTGGAAAATTATGCAACTTCAGCTAACTGGGCCAAAACAATTTTTTTTTTGCAAATCGATAATTATAATCTGCAAATAATTTGCCGTTGCTCAGTGTCTGTGTCCATATTAGTAGGTGGCAACAGGTAGTTAATTGCTTTGTAAAAGTCGGAACGCGTCGGGTGAGACGAGGATGATTTGTTGTGATCCCAATATGCCGACCACAGCGGGAGACAGCGTGCAGGTAAAAAGGTATGTAATGCTTAAACTAAAAATGAATAAAAGGAAAAGGCAATGAAGCATGGGGATGGCTATGCAAAACGAATGTAAAACTAAACTGGCTACAAAGTAAACAAAAACGGAATGCTGGACGACAGCAAAGACTTACAGCGTGGGGAGCAGAGACAACGTCCATGAAGTACATGACATGACAATCAACAATGTCCCGACAAAGAAAGATAGCATCCGCACAACTTAAATAGTCTTGCTGGCTAACACAAAGCAGGTGCGAAGGAAGGCGTGAAGCTGCTACAGGAAAACGCCAACAAAATAGGAAGGGCCACCAAAATAACAGCGCAAGAACTAAAGCAAAACACCAGCAAGCTCAAAATAACGCAAAACGACCTGGTGGAGTTTCATTTTTAACGTTTTGTGCTGGTGGTGTGCATCCATATTTTTTTTAGGAAAAAAATTTGCCTTTACTCAAAAAAGTTGAAAAACACTGGTCTACATAACATGTAGACCAGTGGTGGTTCTTTGGTCAAAATGTTGCATAGATGATGTTTTACAGATAATCTTCAAGCCGCTTTCTGATAGTCGCTTCAGGATGCGCCGTTTTGTGGGCGGGTCTTATTTACGTGGCTCACCTTCGACAGCGTCTTCTCCCCGTCATCTTTGTTGTAGCGGTGTAGCGTGCAAGGACAGGAGTGGAAGAAGTGTCAAAAGATGGAGCTAACTGTTTTAATGACATTCAGACTTTACTCCAATCAATAACTGAGTAAAGTGTGTCCCGTGAAAAATCGTCCGACCTGAACTCTCTAACTACTAAAGTTCCTTGGGTGAATAATGTAAACTCACGACACCTGTACTTTTTAGCGCTTTAATGGCGAGTTTACTGACAGATATAAGTAAGAACTTTTACACTACTTTATATTAGAAATGGCAACAGCGAATGTCCCATAACAAGAAGATAGAGTAAATGAAGATTATCGACTACGGTTTCGGCATGGACGCAATTTTTCAGTATTTATGCAGATCCCAAATACAGATCAGCAGGTACCAGAAGGTAAGAAAAGTTTGTTTTGCATAATATTGCGAAACAAAACGCCAGATAATATGTCCTACCTTATATACACACCATAATAATACTCCTATGTTGAAGCACAGTACAACCCATCAAGCGGTGCAGCTTCATAGCTTACCAAAGTCCTACTAAAACATTTTGGTAGATTTTTGAGCGCCGTGTGTAATGTTCTATGTTTTCAATGAAACATATAAAATGTTGGTGTTGTTTACTTGAGTCATATTGCCATCATATTGTAATCTACGCTCGTCTCTTATGTTTGACTGCCATCTACTGGTCACACTTATCATTACACCATGTTTCAAATAACGTAGCTTCGAGGTCGGTAAGCAAAGCCAGAATTATTCCGTACATAAGGTTATAAGGACCACTGTCGAGTTTTGAGAAAAAAAGTAGGATTTTAAGTGCGCCTTGTAGTCCGGAAATTACGGTGATTAATTAATGAAAATATTAGAAGTAGAAATAAAATTTAAAGATAACATCTAAAAGCTCTGTATATCTAAAATGTTGGAATATATAAACACATGTTATGAGAAGTGCTTCTCAATTATTTTCTGATACACTAGGAAGAAAAAAAACATTTGCTCCCCTCTCCGCCGCGACTAAAAATAGTTTAATTTTCTCTAAAATTGTTATAAGTACACCTCTGCATAACAATGTATGCCTATTAACATGTTAACAAATGACAGAAAACAAGAAAGAAATACAAATCATCTTATAACAAAGAATAACTTTATTAATATTGTTGAAATACAAATCATCTTATAACAAAGAATAACTTTATTAAATATTGTTTTTTAGTTTGCAACAGAAAAGATTTGAAGTGCATCAATTTGCCTGAAACAAAAAAAAAATCATCTTTAGTTGAAACTCTGAAACATTTTGATCGACGAGAACCATTTGCTATTTAACATTTGAAAAAATAACGTTGTTTGTTTGTCTGAATATTTTTAAAAAAATGAATATATAAAAATAAAAACAAAATGTTAGCCTGAAGTTCAAAACAATTGTAATCCTTATTTAAAATATAAATAATACTGAAAAATAAAATGCAATAAACTCAAAGAATAACAAAACATACAATAAATCAGGAGCACTATATATATATATATATATATATATATATATATATATATATATATATATATATATATATATATATATATATAATATATGTATGTATACATATATTTTATATATATATATGTATAATATATATATATATATATATATATGTATATGTATTATATATTATATGTATATATACATATATTTTATATGTATATGTGTATATATATATATATTATATATATATGTATATATGTATATATATTATATATATTATATATATATGTGTATATATATATATATATATATATATAATATATATATATATAAATATGTATATATATATGTATGTATATATATATATATATATATATATATATATATATATATATATATATATATATATATATATATATATATAGCCTGAAGTTCAAAACAATTGTAATCCTTATTTAAACTATAAATAATACTGAAAAATAAAATGCAATAAACTCAAAGAATAACAAAACATACAATAAATCAGGAGCACTATATATATATATATATATATATATATATATATATATATATATATATATATATATATGTATAATATATATATATATATGTATAATATATATATGTATATGTATTATATATGTATATATATATATTGTATGTATATATGCATATATTTTATATGTATATGTGTGTGTATATATATATATATATATATATGTATATATATATATATAATATATATATATATAAATATGTATATATAATATATATGTATATATATATATATATATATATATATATATACATATATATATATATATATATATATATATATATATATATATATATATATATATATATATATATATATATATATATAAAATACTTTGTTCTGCAAAATAAAAAAGAATAAAACAATTTGTTCTTTTTTTTTTATTCTTAAAAAGAGGAAGTCAGGACTAAAGGACAAAGGACAAAGCTTTTCAAAGCAGGGTTTGAAGCATGATGCTGATAAAGCATGTTCTCTAAGCATGGTGTCTAACTGTGCCCGCTCCATTATCTGAGAAGAACTGATTTAGAGGTACTGTTAAAATGTGTAAAAGATGCAAATAGAATATCTTTGAAAAATTTATTTATTTTACAAGAGTGGTACATAAACTTACGAGTGCCCCCAACCTAAGAGTGTTTTTAGAGATTAAACCTGTGTTTCGACTAATTGTTATGCTTTAAGTTGCAAGCAAAAAATGTTTATGACAAGCCACCACGCCATTAGTTGGCGTAGCAAAAGCTGCGGATGGTGTGTTTGACGGAGAAGATACTTTTTTAGTTAAATGTTGTACATTGTTATTACATTACTTCATACAACTACTGTAGTTGTGTGTACTACATTCAATTGTGTTGTTTTTCATACAATACTTCTTATGTAAGTGTTTTTCTTTCGTAATGGCATGTTCCATCTTAAAACGGTGCTGTTTTGTATCCTCCGACACACCGTAGGAGGATACGATAGCTCACCGGCTTCACAATGTAAACAAACACAATGGGTGGACCTACACCTGACATCCACTGTAATGATACCAAGTACAGGAGCGTATCTAGTCAATACTACCATGATTACGTCGATATTTTTTATTGTCTCACAATCTTTTTTTTTTTAATATTCATATTATGCTTATGAACTCAGGAAATACGTCCCTGGACACATGAGGATTTTGAATATGACCAATGTATGATCCTGTAACTACTTGGCATCGGATCGATACCCACATTTGTGCTATCATCCTAAACCAGGGGTCGGCAACCTTTACCACTCAAAGAGCCATTTTGACCTGTTTCACAAATTAAAGAAAATGGGAGCCACAAAACTCTTTTGAAATTTAAAATGAAATAACACTGCATACAAAGTTTTTTTTTTGCTTTGTGCTGTGTATAAACCAGGGGTCTCAGACACGCGGCCCGTGAGATGTTATTTTGCGGCCCGCACCTTAATATGAAAATTTAATGTTAGTGCGGCCCTCAAGTTTTATATGAATGCCGCTTGACAGTGTCATACTTGCCAACCTTCACGATTTTTCCGGGAGATTCCCGTAATTCAGGGCTACTATCCTTTCGAAAGTCTACTGATTTTCACCTAATCAACACTAATAAGGGCGTGCCGTGATGGCACTGCCATTAGCGCCCTCTACAGCCTGTACTAACAGCGTGCCAGCCCGGTTACATGTAGTATGTGGCCTCTGCCTGCACTCGTAAGTGACTGCAAGGCATACTTGCTCAACAGCGATACAGGTTACACCGAGGGTGGCGATATAAACAACTTTAACACTTTTACTAATATGCGCCACACTGTGAACCCACACCAAACAAGAATGACAAACACATTTTGGGAGAACATCCACACCGTAACACAACATAAACACAACAGAACAAATACCCAGAATCCCATGCATCCCTAACTCTTCCGGGCTACATTATACACCCCCGCTACCATCAAACCCGCCCCCCCACACATCACAGTATGGTAACAAAAGCTGACGCGACGACAGGCTGTAAAGGACATTAAAGGCAGTGCTATCACGGCACGCCCTCACTATTGTTGTCCTGGTGAAAATCGGAGAATGGTTACCCCGGGAGATTTTCGGGAGAGGCACTGTAATTCGGAAGTCTCCCGGAAAATTCGGGGGGGTCGGCAAGCAAGCAGCTGAGCCGCATCAGAGTGATCAAAGAGCCGCATGCGGCTCCGGAGCCGCAGGTTGCAGACCCCTGTCCTAAACTAATGTAAAGTATCCAAACAACAGAAGAATAAGTGATTATTACATTTTAACAAAAGTATAGATAGAACTTGTTAAAACAGAAAATAAGCAGATCTTAACAGTAAATGAACAAGTAGATTAATAATATTTTTTTTACAGCTTGTCCCTCATAATTTTGACAAAATAGAATGATAAATGGCACAATATGTTACTGCATACGTCAGCAGACTAATTAGGAGTCTTTGTTTGTTTACTTACTACTAAAAGACAAGTTGTCTAGTATGTTCACTATTTTATTTAAGAACAAAATTGTTCTTCGATTGCAATAAAAAAACATGTGTTTAATGTACTCTTAAGATTTGTTGTTAATTCAAAGCCAATAATGCCATTTATTTGTGGTCCCCCCTTATTTAGAAAAGTACAGAAAAGTATCGAAATACATTTTGGTACCGGTACTAAAATATTGGTATCGGGAGAACCCTATAATGACTTAGTTTAAGAAATCAAGATATAAAAACTGGACAGCACAGTTATTATTGTCAGCTCACTAACATGTTAAACACAAAAGTGAGATTGTAGTATTAGACTGTAGAGGTTGCCCTCTAGTGGCTTCTTCAGACCACAACACACTGCCAGGAGAGCCAGGAATTCCGGGTATAACACTTGTTTTATTTTCATATAATAGTGCAAAGTCTTTTGCTTTCCAGCAAACTGTCTTTCTCTCCTGCGTCCGCTCAGCAGCACCTCCAACTCCAACTACTCGTCTCATCACGGCTGCTGCTAATAAAGGCGACAGGGGATTAGATAACAAGGCCCACCTGGGCCATCTACGCACCTGTCGCTGTCTTCGAGGCCGGTCCTGGCAACACCCCGTTCCGCGGCAGGCCCGCAGGCCACGCCCCCCTCCACATAGACAAATTGACACTTATTAGAATAGAATAGAATGCGTTTCATTGTCACTAGACACAGGTACGATGAGATTAAAAGCGACTCCAGTATCAGTGCGACAGTCTACAAATAGGCAAATCATAGGAAGGAAAGAAAATAAAAATAGTGCAAAAGGAGGTAAGGTGCATAGTCCAGTCCTGAGAACGAATGTTCTGAATGTGTTGTTTAAATATTAAATATTGTACTATATTCATTCATTATTATATTCACTCATACATTCAGACTAGAGATGTCCGATAATGGCTTTTTTTCCGATATTCCGATATTGTCCAACTCTTAATTACCGTTTCCGATATCAACCGATACCGATATATACAGTCGTGGAATTAACACATTATTATGCCTAATTTTGTGATGCCCCGCTGGATGCATTAAACAATGTAACAAGGTTTTCCAAAATAAATCAACTCAAGTTATGGAAAAAAATGCCAACATGGCACTGCCATATTTATTATTGAAGTCACAAAGTGCTTTTTTTTTTTTTTAACAGCAGTTTGGAATTTGGGACATGCTCTCCCTGAGAGAGGATGAGGAGGTTGAGGTGGACGGGGGTGGGGGGTAGGGTAGGGAGTAGCGGGGGATGTATATTGTAGCGTCCCGGAAGAGTTAGTGCTGCAAGGGGTTCTGGGTATTTGTTCTGTTGCGTTACCATGCGGATGTTCTCCCGAAATGTTTTTGTCATTCTTGTTTGGTGTGGGTTCACAGTGTGGCACATATTTGTAACAGTTTTAAAGTTGTTTATACGGCCATCCTCAGTGTGACCTGTATGGCTGTTGACCAAGTATGAATGGCATTCACTTGTGTGTGTGAAAAGCCGTAGATATTATGTGATTGGGGCGGCACGCAAAAGCAGTGCCTTTAAGGCACGCCCCCAATATTGTTGTCTGGGTGGAAATCGGGAAAATTCGGGAGAATGGTTGCCCCGGGAGATTTTCGGGAGGGGCACTGAAATTCATTTTTGAAGCTTCTCATGTGGAATTCTTTCCCATTCTTGCTTGATGTACAGCTTAAGTTGTTCAACAGTCCGGGGGTCTCCGTTGTGCTATTTTAGGCTTCATAATGCGCCACACATTTTCAATGGGAGACAGGTCTGGACTACAGGCAGGCCAGTCTAGTACCCGCACTCTTTTACTATGAAGCCACGTTGATGTAACACGTGGCTTGGCATTGTCTTGCTGCAATAAGCAGGGGCGTCCATGGTAACGTTGCTTGGATGGCAACATATGTTGCTCCAAAACCTGTATGTACCTTTCAGCATTAATGGCGCCTTCACAGATGTGTAAGTTACCCATGTCTTGGCCACTAATACACCCCCATACCATCACACATGCTGGCTTTTCAACTTTGCGCCTATAACAATCCGGATGGTTCTTTTCCTCTTTGATCCAGAGGACACAACGTCCACAGTTTCCAAAAACAATTTGAAATGTGGACTCGTCAGACCACAGAACACTTTTCCACTTTGTATCAGTCCATCTTAAATGAGCTCAAGCCCAGCGAAGCCGGCGGCGTTTCTGGGTGTTGTTGATAAACGGTTTTCGCCTTGCATGGGAGAGTTATAACTTGCACTTACAGATGTAGCGACCAACTGTAGTTACTGACAGTGGGTTTCTGAAGTGTTCCTGAGCCCATGTGGTGATATCCTTTACACACTGATGTCGCTTGTTGATGCAGTACAGCCTGAGTGATCGAAGGTCACGGGCTTAGCTGCTTACGTGCAGTGATTTCTCCAGATTCTCTGAACCCTTTGATGATATTACGGACCGTAGATGGTGAAATCCCTAAATTCCTTGCAATAACTGCTTGAGAAAGGTTTTTCTTAAACTGTTCAAGAATTTGCTCACGCATTTGTTGACAAAGTGGTGACCCTCGCCCCATCCTTGTTTGTGAATGACTGAGCATTTCATGGAATCTACTTTTATACCCAATCATGGCACCCACCTGTTCCCAATTTGCCTGTTCACCTGTGGGATGTTCCAAATAAGTGTTTGATGAGCATTCCTCAACTTTATCAGTATTTATTGCCACCTTTCTCAACTTCTTTGTCACGTGTTGCTGCCATCAAATTCTAAAGTTAATGATTATTTGCAAAAAAAAACAAATGTTTATCAGTTTGAACATCAAATATGTTGTCTTTGTAGCATATTCAACTGAATATGGGTTGAAAAGGATTTGCAAATCATTGTATTCCGTTTATATTTACATCTAACACAATTTCCCAACTCATATGGAAACGGGGTTTGTACTTTTTGAAACTGATACCGATAATTTACGATATTACATTTTAAAGCATTTATCTAATTCAGACTGTGGGTGGAAAGTAAACATTGCACACAGAGAGGTGCTAAACTATAAAATCAGTGCCTATGGGAGTATTAACACATGAACATAAGTAGCGAAAATGAGTAGCGTTGAGTACGGTGTTGATTCCTAGGTACCAAATGTGAAAGGTACCCATTGACACTAATAATATTTGCAAACATTGAGGATGAACCGTGTGGCCTTGTGCGGGTCTGCTTCAGTAGGAGATGAATGTCTTTTTATGGCCAAGGTGGACTGCAGCTGTCGCCCCTGTGGCCGGTGTCCAGTGTAGCATAGAGCTCCGTACCCCACACCCCCTTAATCTGACATCCCTTTTGCTCCCCCTGGAGCATGAGGTGGTCTTCTATGTTCAACATGGTTATTAGCTTGTCACGCCAGCAAAATGTCGCATAACATTTGTGCCGCTAAGCCATTCATTTTTTAAATCACATTCATCACACTTTACAACAAACTCTTCAAAGATTCTGGGTATTTGTTTTGTTGTGTTTATGTTGTGTTAAGGTGCGGATGTTCTCCAGAAATGTGTTTGTCATTCTTGTTTGGTGTGGATTCACAGTGTGGCGCATATTTCTAACAGTGTTAATGTTATTTATACGGCTACCGTCAGTGTAACCTGTATCGCTGTTGGCCAAGTATGCGTTGCATTCACGTGTGTGTGCGTGCTGAAGCCGCACATATTATGTGACTGGGCCAGCATTCGCTGGACTGGGTGAAAAGCGGACGTGACGATTTTTGGGAGGGGCACTGAAATTTGGGCCAAATTTGGCCCGCCGGACAGAGTTTGACACCCATGGTTTAAGGGGTTAATAAACCAGTGGTCACCAACCACCGGTCCGTGACGCATTTGCTACCAGGCCGCACAGAAACAATAATTAATTAACTTTCGCCTGTCCCACTAAATACACTAATAAGCTTGTTAATAGATGTATATAGGGCTGGGCGATATATGGAATATACTCGATATATCGCGGGTTTGTGTCTGCAATATAGAAAATTACTATATGGTGATATTGGAGTATATGTTCTCACGCAGTTGCTTTTAGCTGCGGTCATTACACTACAGGCTCTTCTCACTCTTTCCTGTCTCTCCTCCTCACAGAGACATAAAACAAGCGCACCTTCTTACATAAGTCACGCGTGCAACGTCATACGCCCTCGCGGAGCAGAGAGGTAGCGGCATGGGTAACGTTAGCTGTGATGCTAGCAGAGTGGTGCGAGTGGTAATACGAGAGAGAGAAAGTGCGAATCTGGTAATAAATGAAGGAATAATTAATTCCCAAGAAAAACAGCACGGGGATCCATCGTCTGGCGGTGGTTTGGCTTCAAGCGGGAATATGTCGAACAGACAACCGTAATATGTCAAGTAAAAGCCTTGCTACAAAAAGTAGCATTACTGCTAATTTGTAGCATCATTTGAAAAAGTCACCCGCTAGAGAGTGAAGAGTGCTTGAAACTCCGCATGTCAACATCTCCGGCCAGTGCTACACCCACAAAATGCCCAAGCAACCATTTCCAGATCAACAGCGTATGAAAAAAATAGTCAACAACAGAAGGAGATAACGTCCGCAGGAACCTACCACATAGCGAAGGACATACACTATTTGATTTCCTATTATGCAGCTCATTTTTATTTGACACTTATTGAAATATCTTGTGTGACATCATGCACAAAAGTGCACTTTATTTGTTTTAAACTATTGTAGTGGCGTTCTGTACAAAAAGTGCACTTTAATTTAGTGTTGTTTTGATATGTCATCTTAGTGACATCATGCACAAAAGTGCACTAATAGCTTGTTTTTAAAATGTCTCCGACAATCTTGCACTTTCTGTTTTGAAAATGACATGAATGTTTGTGCCACTGCTTAATAACTGTTTAATAAATACACTTTTAGTTGTGATTTCCCTCTCTGCAAGAAAGTTTAAAAGTAGCATATATTAATGCAGTATGAAGAAGAATGTTTTAATGTAGACACATAGAATCATCATACTGCTGTGATTATATGCATCAAGTGTTCATTCAAGGCTAAGGCAAAATATGGAGGTATATATGGTGTATCGTGACATGGCCTAAAAATATGGAGATATTAATAAAAGGCCATATCGCCCAGCCATAGATGTATATTACAACTCTTTTGTTATAATACGTTGGACAATGCACATTCATGGACATATCAAATGTTAATGTGCCAGATTGTAGCCAAAGTCTCATTTTTTTGCTGTTTTTATCCGCCATATGTAGAGAGCAGGTCCGTGAAAATAATGCATACATTAAGCCGGGCCCTGGTGGAAAAAAGGTTGGGGAACCCTGGGTTAAACGACTTAGTGTAGACATGGCCTAACTAGTATAGCGGCTCGGTGGCTGAACCTTTTACCGCGGTTTATTGTTGTTTATTGTTTATTGTTTATTGAATGGATCCCCATTAGCTGACGCCAAGGCGACTGCTAGTCTTCCTGGGGTCCATATACGAGCATACAAAATAAAAATACAAAGAATACATGCATTACCAAACACATTTATCATTAATACAGTTACCGTTACAGCTCTCGTTTCCTGGTAGAACTTCTATTTATGTCTGTTTACGTTTTCAGGTTGTTGCTGTCATGGATTGAAAATACAGTTTATACTCTGTCATGATCTATTTTCAGCCTGAGGACAATAACAAACAGCATGTGTACAGCTCAGACAGGGTGATTGCATCATTTTCATGTACAAAACCCATTTCCATATGAGTTGGGAAATTGTGTTAGATGTAAATATAAACGGAATACAATGATTTGCTAAAAATTTTCAACACATATTCAGTTGAATATGCTACAAAGACAACATATTTGATGTTCAAACTGAAACATTTTTTTTGTGCAAATAATCATTAACTTTAGAATTTGATGCCAGCAACACGTGACAAAGAAGTTGGGAAAGGTGGCAATAAATACTGATAAAGTTGAGGAATGCTCATCAAACACTTATTTGGAACATCCCACAGGTGTGCAGGCTAATTGGGAACAGGTGGGTGCCATGATTGGGTATAAAAGTAGATTCCATGAAATGCTCAGTCATTCACAAACAAGGATGGGGCGAGGGTCACCACTTTGTCAACAAATGCGTGAGCAAATTGTTGAACAGTTTAAGAAAAACCTTTCTCAACCAGCTATTGCAAGGAATTTAGGGATTTCACCATCTACGGCCCGTAATATCATCAAAGGGTTCAGAGAATCTGCAGAAATCACTGCATGTAAGCAGCTAAGCCCGTGACCTTCGATCCCTCAGGCTGTACTGCATCAACAAGCGACATCAGTGTGTAAAGGATATCACCACATGGGCTCAGGAACACTTCAAAACCCACTGTCAGTAACCACAGTTGGTCGCTACATCTGTAAGTGCAAGTTAAACTCTCCTATGCAAGGCGAAAACCGTTTATCAACAACGCCCAGAAATGCCGTCGGCTTCGCTGGGCCTGAGCTCATCTAAGATGGACTGATACAAAGTGGAAAAGTGTTCTGTGGTCTGACGAGTCCACATTTCAAATTGTTTTTGGAAACTGTGGACGTCGTGTCCTCCGGACCAAAGAGGAAAAGAACCATCCAGATTGTTATAGGCGCAAAGTTGAAGAGCCAGCATGTGTGATGGTATGGGGGTGTATTAGTGCCCAAGACATGGGTAACTTACACATCTGTGAAGGCACCATTAATGCTGAAAGGTACATACAGGTTTTGGAGCAACATATGTTGCCATCCAAGCAACGTTACCATGGACGCCCCTGCTTATTTCAGCAAGACAATGCCAAGCCACGTGTTACATCAACGTGGCTTCATAGTAAAAGAGTGCGGGTACTAGACTGGCCTGCCTGTAGTCCAGACCTGTCTCCCATTGAAAATGTGTGGCGCATTATGAAGCCTAAAATACCACAACAGAGACCCCCGGACTGTTGAACAATTTAAGCTGTACATCAAGCAAGAATGGGAAATAATTCCACCTGAGAAGCTTAAAAAATGTGTCTCCTCAGTTCCCAAACATTTACTGAGTGTTGTTAAAAGGAAAGGCCATGTAACACAGTGGTGAACATGCCCTTTCCCAACTATTTTGGCACGTGTTGCAGCCAGGAAATTCTAAGTTAATTATTATTTGCAAAAAAAGAAAAAAGTTTATGAGTTTGAACATCAAATATCTTGTTTTTGGAGTGCATTCAATTGAATATGGGTTGAAAAGGATTTGCAAATCATTGTATTCCGTTTATATTTACATCTAACACAATTTCCCAACTCATATGGAAACGGGGTTTGTATGTTGTGTATTTACACCACCACACGCCTTCCTGTCCTTCAGAGCCATTCCAATTCATCAGTCAGTTCTCCTCAACCTGCTACCTCCCCAAATCATGTGTCTTTTAACACGGTCAAATAAATATAACAATAACCTTTCATCAAACTAATGCACCCTACACCTGTAGCTGACTGACCAATAGTTGGCAGATCATTTTAAGATGTGTTGTGAAGCCTGCTTTTTTAGCAGGTGATAGGCGTGTTCCAGCAAATAGACCAGTGTTTTTCAACCACTGTGCCGTGAGATACAGTCTGGTGTGCCGTGGGAGATTATGTAATTTCACCTATGTGGGTTAAAAATATTTTTTGCAAACCAGTAATTATAGTCAGCAAATGATGTGTTGTTGTTGAGTGTCGGTGCTGTCTAGAGCTCGGCAGAGTAACCGTGTAATACTCTTCCATATCAGTAGGTGGCAGCCTACAATTGCTTTGTAGGTGTCGGAAACAGCGGGAGGCAGTGTGCAGGTAAAAAGGTGTCTAATGCTTAAACCAAAAATTAAAAAAAAGGTGAGTGCCCCTAAGAAAAGACATTGAAGCTTAGGGAAGGCTATGCAGAACGAAACTAAAACTGAACTGGCTACAAAGTAAACAAAAACAGAATGCTGGACGACAGCAAAGACTTACTGTGCAGCAAAGACGGCGTCCACAATGTACATTTGAACATGACATGACAATCAACAATGTCTCATACAAACAACTTAAATATTCTTGATTGCTAAAATAAAGCAGATGCGGGAAATATCGCTCAAAGGAAGACATGAAACTGCTACAGGAAAACACCAAAAAAAGAGAAAAAGCCACCGAAATCGGAGCGCGAGACAAGAACTAAAACACTACACACGGGAAAACAGCAAAAAAGTCCAATAAGTCAGGGTGTGATGTGACAGGTGGTGACAGTACACCTACTTTGAGACAAGAGCTGTATTGATGCATGCTTGGTTATGCTTTAAAGTCATATCCAACAATTGCGACGACGACTGTTTACTGTCAACTGAGTTTCGTTTTTTAATGATTTCTGCTGGTGGTGTGGCTCTGGATTTTTTTCAACGCCAAAAATGTGCCTTGGCTCAAAAAAGGTTGAAAAACACTGAAATAGACAACCCTCTAGCTCAGGGGTGGGCAATGAATTTTTACCGGGGGCCGCATGAGCAACCCGAGCACTGCTGGAGGGCCACACCGACAATATTTCAATTAAATTTTGCTCAAACTATTTTTGATATACCGTTAGATAAATAATAATAATAATAATTTCATTTAACCTAACTTAACTTTATACAAAAGCAGATTGCTTTTGATGGTTTTATTTTTAACACTCTTACACAACACTCCCTGATGTATAATACAATGCAAAAATGTCAATTTATGTCACTTTATCCTGCATCCTCTTTAAAAAAGTCCAACATTTTTCCCCGTCAGATTTGGACAACCATCTGTTGTCACACCTGCCAGCTTGTTGGGTTTGGCGGTAGCAGGGGGATGTATAATGTAGCCCGGAAGAGTCAGGGCTGCATGGGATTCTGGGTATTTGTTCTGTTGTGTTTATGTTGTGTTAAGGTGCAGATGTTCTCCCGAAATGTGTTTTGTCATTCTTGTTTGGTTTTGGTTCAAAGTGTGGCGCATTATTAGTAAGAGTCTTAAAGTTGTTTTATATGGCCACCGTCAGTGTAACCTGTGTGGTTGTTGACCAAGTATGCCTTGCTGGCACTTACGTGTGCAAGCAGAAGATGCATATAACAAGAAGCTGGGCTGGCACGCTGTTTATATAGATTGTAGAGGGTGCTAAATGCTGTACCATCATGGCACGCCCTTATTATTATCGTTAGATTTTAAAATGGGAGAATGTTAATCCCGGGAGTTTTCTGCGAGAGGCACGGAAATCTCCCGGGAAAATCGGGAGGGTCGGCAAGTAGGCAGCTGAGCAGCAGCAGAGTGATCAAAGAGCCGCATGCGGCTCCGGAGCCGCGGGTTGCCGACCCCTGACCTATGTGAACAAGTCATTACCTGTGGTTGTCTCTTTAATTGACTGCATGGCTGCCAGCTACTCCGTGATTTGAAAGTCTGCAGTTATCCCACGTAAGAAGATGAGCAGCTGGGCGGTGTCACGTACATCGCAGCTCTCATCCAAAGCCAGCGAAAAACAGTCTAAAGTCGGCCGTTCTGTTCTTCAGCTGAAGCTCCAATTTTCCAGCAATGGTCTCACAGGTTACACACGGACATACGCCCAAAAATAACACTTTTCAAAATAAAAGCAGCACAGTTAAATTGCACGCACGACATAGATGTTTTTTTTAAATTTATTTTGTAATTTGTGATTGCCGCTGTTCACATTCACTCGCAATCGCGCACGAGCATACGTCCACACGGAAGTAATACAAATAACGCTTTTCAAAACAAAAGCTGCACCGTTGTATTGCACACTCGACATAGATACATTTTTAAATGTATTTTGTAATTTATGATTGGCCTCACGCGGGCCGGACAGGGACGCACAAAGGGCCGGATGCGGCCCGCGGGCCGCAGACTGCCCAGGTCTGCTCTAGCTGCATACACATGAGTTGTGTTCTGTGGGTGCCGGTTTGATCCTTGGCAGAGGTCCACGCGGGGCCGCGTTGTTGAAGCGCCGCTGTGCGGAATGCGGGCCAAGTCCCTCTGGCTGCAGACCAACAACTTTATTACGACCTTTTTAAATCAAAACCCTGCGTGAGAGGATATAGCTGCTTATTTTCAGAGGAAATGATCTCCAAATGTAAACAAGGATCTTGTGTGAGTGTGATTAACGATGCCTCACGAGCTAGGGTTTTCAAATAAGTCTGTTTTTCTTTGAAGTCACTTCGTAGAAGTTTGAACCCCACTGTCAAAAAGTCTCCTATGTTCATTTTCAAACTGGCTACCGTATTTTCCGGACTATAAGGCGCATTTAAAATCATTTTTTCCCCCTCAAAACTCAACAGTGCGCCTAATGTAAGCAATACGTTTGGTTGAGCTTACCCACCTCGAAGCTATTTTATTTGGTAAATTGTGTAATGAAACCACAACCAAAATTATTCCGTACATTAGGCGCACCAGGTTATAAGGCGCACTGTCGAGGTTTGAGAAACTGAAAGGATTTCAAGTGCGCCTTATAGTCCGAAAAATACGGTACATTAATTTTTGTTCCCAAAAACACAATACACCTAACCACACCTAATTTTTTTGCAAATGTATTAAAACTCAAACACTAAAATAAGTTCCGTTCAGCTAAATGTGTTGGTTTTCTGACATGGACTTGTTTCTTCAGCATTGTCCACACGTTTAAGTCGGGACTTTGGGAAGGCCATTCTAAAACCTTCATTCTAGCCTGATTTAGCCACTCCTTTACCACTTTTGATGTGTGTTTGGGGTCATTGTCCTGTTGCGCCCAAGACCCAACCTTCGGGCTGATGATTTTAGCTTGAATTTGGAGGAAATCCTTTATTTTTCATTGTCCCATTTACTCTCTGTAAAGCACCAGTTTCATTGGCAGCAAAACAGGCCCATAGCATAATATTACCACCACCATGCTTGACGGTAGGATTGGTGTTCCTGGGATTAAAGGCCTCACCTTTTGTACTCCAAACATATTGCTGGGTATTGTGGCCAAATAGATACATTTTTGTTTCATCTGACCACAGAACTTTCCTCCAGAAGGGCTTATCTTTGTCCATGTGATGTCATCAGGATTTCAGGATGTTTTATTATTGTCCATTCTTTAACATGTACAAGACACATAAGAACTGAAATTACATTTTCGGCACAGTCCCACTAAGAGCAGACATACGTTACAGGGAGACAAGACGGGACCGCCAACGGATCAGCCACTTACGGCGCTCCTTAAAAAAGGTGGGAAAAAAGTGATATTGGGAAAAGGGGGAAGAGTAAAGAATATCAGTCAAAGGCTGGACCCTCGGGAGGGGGTCCAGACTGAGTCCAAGGGAAAAAAACTCATTTGCCATAGCACACATAAACATGTTACATATAATCACAACAACTCGCAACGGGGGGGGGGAGAGTTGGGGCCCTGGAGGCCGGCCTGCTGCTATAAAGCGCTACTCACCCTGAAGGGGAATCAAGCGGTGGTGAAGGCGTTGGGTGGGGGTGGGGTGTTTGTGTATATGCCCATTGTCTGTGGGTATAGTGGTGTTGTGTCCATAGGCCCGGGGCCGCTCTGCATGCAATGCAAGCAAAGTTCGACTTCCAGGTGTCGTTGAGGAGGGAGGGAGGTCAAAAGCGTCCGTCTTTTGAGAGTCCTCGGGGATGTTTACAGAACAGCCTGCTCCTGTTGTTGCAGCGTCAAGGCCATTCGAGGGAGTCAAATCGTAGATTAGGATTTTTGTGCATTTATGCATTATGTTCTTTACAAGTGTATGTCAACTTTTGACCACGACTGTATATAGATCCTTCGACTCGGTCAATTGAAAAGTAGCTGGCCTGCAGAAAGAGTGTGGGCACCCACTGGTCTACATATTTGAGGTCTAGCATCAGACCAACATGGACACCGTGAGTCAAAACATAAAAGCAGAACTAAGTATAAATAGAAAGTGTGCAGCATGCAGGTGTATTAAATGTCACTGCAGCTGTCACTTTGACTCGCGTTAATATTCATATGACCGCATGCAACCAGGAAGTGGGGATGTTTTGGTGGGCTGCCTTGCTCATGGCGACGAACATTATCCCGTTATCACTGATGCATTCCTTGGAGGAGGGTTGTACAGTCACTTCCCAGAGTGCCAGCTCACAACAAGCGAGGTGTTCTTCTCAAGACCCCCCCCCCCCTTACTTTCACTGAAAATGGACACTTCTGGTTTATTTATAGTCTCAGTCTGCACATAAGCCAACTGTCTGTCTTCAACGTGGAAGGGAGCTGCTCACATGGACTCAAGCTGGCCAGCCTTCTAGACTGTTCGTGGGTTACGGAAATTAACTGTTTGGATTAGTTTCCGCTTGATTTGGACTAACCGGGATGGGGGCGTCGTGAGGACTCCAATTAACGTGTTGACTTTTGTGTCTAGATGTAAACGCCGTCCCGAGCACAAGCGCTTGAGACTCCAGTCGAGATGGAGACGCCCGTCTTACAGACGCAGCCCTCCGCCCTGCCGTTTTTCGATACGGCCCACGCGTTCAACCTGCTGCGAGGGATCCACGAGCTCCGCGCCGAGAGAAAGTTTTTTGACGTGACTCTGTGCGCCGAGGGCCACGAGTTCCACTGCCACCGCACGGTCTTGGCGGCCGCCAGCACCTACTTCCGCGCCATGTTCGCCGGGACACTGCGGGAGAGCGCCATGGACAGGGTGGTTCTGCACGAGGTCTCAGCTGAGCTTTTGGGACTGTTGGTGGACTTCTGCTACACGGGACGGGTCACGGTCACGCAGGACAACGTGGACCTCCTGCTGAAAACCGCAGATCTGTTTCAGTTCCCATCGGTCAAGGAGGCCTGCTGCGCTTTCCTGGAACAACGTCTGGATGTCTCCAACTGCTTAGAAATCCAGGACTTTGCAGAGGCCTACGCTTGCCGAGAGCTGGCGGACAGCGCTCGCCGGTTTGTCCTGAAGAACTTAATGGATCTGGCCAAAGGGACCGACTTTAAACGCTTGCCTTGGAAGCGCCTGCTTGAGTTTGTGTCGGACGACGAGCTGTGCGTGGACAAAGAGGAGACGGTTTATCAGATCGCGGTGCGCTGGGTGAAGGCTGACCTCCAGCGGAGACTCCACTACTGGCCCGAGCTCCTCCAGCAGGTGCGGCTGCCTTTCGTCAGGAGGTTCTTCCTGTTGGCCCACGTGGAGAGCGACCCGCTGGTGTACCTGTCGCCACCCTGCCTGCGCATGGTGAACGAAGCCCGTAGCTTCCAGTCCTGCGAGTACGACCGCCACGACAGGCCGTGTCGCCGCATGCGCCCGCGGCCTTCCACGGGACTCGCAGAGATCCTGGTGGTGGTGGGAGGCTGCGACCAGGATTGCGACGAGCTGGTCACCGTCGATTGTTTCAACCCGCAGACGGGCCAGTGGCGCTACCTGGCCGAGTTCCCGGACCACCTAGGAGGAGGCTACAGTATAGCGGCCCTCGGGAGCGACATGTATGTTACTGGTAAGTCTCTCTGTCCTGACACA